>NC_080076.1:11368471-11672348 GCF_949987535.1 Balaenoptera acutorostrata
ACATTAGCAAACTGAAAAAAGGGAGAGACTTTCTTTTTAACTGTCTTGGATAACAGTGTGAAGTCTGTAAAGATATCAAATTATTCGTCAGTGTAAATGAATACAATTTTCTCACTTGCCATTCTTCCAAATCCTCTCAGAACATGGACACTTCCATTATCTACAAATCTCACAAGAAGACATGGTATTCCCTTTTAAGTAGAGTTTCAAATATTTTCCTTCATACATTCATTCAATTAAGCATTCATGCATTCTTTAAAGTTACTCATTGTACTCTTAACCTGTGACTCGGTCCTAAGTAGTAGAAGGACATTTCCCATGCCCCACAAGGGGTGGCACCGTCACAAGGGGAAAAAAAGTAAGTAGCATTGATTATGATAGGGTAAGGGTAGAGGGAAGCCAAGGTTTTGTGGGAAAACGGAAGTACTATCCCCGAATAAGTATATCTGTGATTATTTTCTAACAAACTTGTCATCCATGTTAAGTCCCAGATATTGAGAATAATTCTAGCTAGAATCTGTATCTGTCATAAATGATGAGGTCTTTATGGGAACATGGTTTTCAAATTGTGGCTAGATTTTTTTGTTTCAAATTGTGGCTAGAAGTCCCCTGGGATCTCTGAGACTTTCTCAGGGGTTAGCAAAGTCTTGTCTTTCTGGTTGTATATTTGTGTGAGGCTGGATTTTCTTCATATTCTTCAAACAAAACAACATATCTTAACAAGTATGATGCAAAGGCAAAATGAGACTCTCTGTGTCTTTTATAAAGCCAGACATTAAGTAGATGTGCAAAAATGACAATTTTTTTTCAAGAATATGATTTTACATAAAGTATTTGTTAACATGAAGGAGTCTCTATTGTTTTTTAATTAGTTAATAAATACATATTTAAAAAATGTCTGCTTCAATTTATACTATGGTAAATATCAGTATGTATAAGACACATTAATGAAAACTCTTAAGGCCCTCAGTAATTTTAAAAATATGAAATCGTTCCTGTCCTCAGGAGCTCATAATCTAATGTAAATTATTTAATCAAGTATGCGACTTTATATTTTTAATGCTTTTAAAAGTCACAATTCAGAGAAGTCAGCATTTCATAGAAGATAATTTTCAGTATTATTTGAAATATTACATTAGATGAAATAATTTGTTGATTTCTGTACATGAAAGATTTCTAATGTTGTTGCATCTAATTTCTGATAGCAGGTTTTTAAAAAAAATTTTATTACATATATATTTTTTATTGGGGCAATATACATATGTATATATATATACATATATATATATAAAACACAATATTTTCCATTTTAACCATTTTAAGTGTACAGTTCTGCAACATTAAGTATAATCACAATGTTGGGCAAACATCACCACTATTTCTAAAATTTTAACAACAACCCAAACATAGGTTTTGTAACCATTATACAATAATTCCCTATCCTTCCCTCCCTCAACACCTGGTAACCTCTAATTTACTTTCTGTCTCTATGAATTTGCCTACATATTTCATATAAGGGGATTCATGTAATATTTGTCCTTTTGTGTCTGGATTATTTCACCTAGCATATTGCTTTAAGATCCATCCATGTTGTGGCATGTATCAGACTTTCATTCATTTCTAAGGTTGAGTAATATTCCATGGTATGCACATGCCACATTTTGTTTATTCATTGTCTGTTAATGGTCACTTAGGTTGTTTCCACTTTTTGGCTACTGTGAATAATCGTGCAATAAACATTGTTGTACAAGTAGCTGTTCTAGACCCTGTTTCTAATTCTTTTGGGTATATACTTAGTAGTGGAATTTCTATGTCATATGGTGATTTTACCTTCAGCTTTTTTGAGGAACTACCAAACTGTTTTCCACCACATCTGTAACAGTTTTTGTTTCCACTAGCAATATTCACGATTCTTTGTCTTTGTCTTTTGAAAATTTGATTATAAGGTTTCTTGGTGTGAGTCTCTTTCAGTTCATTTTACTTGAAGTTCTTTGAGCTTCGTGGATGTTATATTCATTTTATATTCAATGTTTAACTTCCTGAATATATATATCTTTTGTCTTTCATCAAATTTGAGTAGCTTTCAGCCATTGCTTTTTCACATACTCTCTCTGCCCTTTTCTCTCTTCTTCTTCTGGGACTCCCACAGTGTATATGTGGGTTGGCTGTTTGGTGCCCCACATTTCCTTTAAGTTCTGTTCACATTTCTTCAATTGTTTTTCTGTCTGTCCCTCAGACTTGATAATTTCCATTGTCCTATTTTCAAGTTCTCTGATTCTCGCTTCTGGCTGCTCAATTCTGCCTTTGAATCCCTCCAGTAAAGTTTTCATTTCAGTTATCGTATTTTAGCTCCAGAATTTTTATTTTAGATTTTGTATCTCTTTATTGATATTTCCATTTCCTTTATATAACATTTTCTTGTTTTCTTCTGCACCTTCCTTTAGTTCTTTGAGCATCTTTAAGACAGTTATTTTATTTTATTTATTTTTTGGCCACGCCATGTGGCTTGTGGGGTCTTAGTTTCCCGACCAGGGAACGAACTCGGGCCCCTGGCAGTGGAAGCGTGCCACTGGACTGCCAGGAATTCCCAAGACAGTTATTTTAAAGTCTTTGTCTAGTAGGTCTGCCATCCAGTCTTTCAGGGACAGTTTCTGTTGAATTTTTTTTTTTTTCTTTAAATGGGCCACATTTTTTCATTTCTTTGCATGGTTTGGAATTTTTTGTTGAACACTGGACTTTTGAATCTAATAATGTGATTTCTCTGGAAATCACATTCTCCTCCTTCCCCAGGGTTTGCTGTTTTTTGGTTATTTTTCAAATTTGTTTTTGTTTGCTTGTTTGATTATTGCAGGTTGTCTCTGTGCCAGGATCAGCCTGGGGTGTAAACACTAGGTCTTCTCAGATCTTTTTGAGCCTGTGCCTTTCTCTGGGCTTGTGTGATCACTTTCTGATTTTCCCTGTACATTCAGATGTTCTTGAATGTCCTAGTCTTTAATGTCTGGCTTCCAAAGAGGAAAAAGGAGAAACGTGAAGGGGCAAAAAATGGGTGGTGGCCATTTACATACTGTGGAAATCACTTCAGCAGGAAGGCGAGGGACTTAACAACAATGGGGGTGGGTGCTACAAAAATGGCCACCCATCTCTTTGTTGTTGCCTCAGTGAATAGAAGCAGCATTCACTGATCAGAGCACAGACCCACCATATTTTGAAGACTGGATTCTTTTTGCCAACCCTGGCTCATGCAAAGTGTGGGCGAGCTTCTCCAGGATCATGTGTACAGATGCCTCTCAGGGGGCTGAAGGGTGGAGGATTGGTTACCTGCAACTGTTCAAAGAGTTGAAATTGACTAAAATTAACTGCAATTTTCGCTCCAAGACTTCCCCTGGAAATTTGCCAGCTTTCAATAGACTCCAGAGTTCCAAAATAGTTACATCAGACAGATTCTACCAGTGCAATTGGTGTCTAGGTGGGGAGACAGCTTCCTGGTGCTTCCAACTCTGCCATCTTCCCATAATCTTCCTGGTGTACATGTTTTTAATCCTTATATCTTCTTGATGAATTGACACTTTTATCAGTATATAATATCCTTCTTTGTCTCTTATAACCTTTTCCCTAACAATCTATTTTGTCTGATATTGGTATAGCTACCCCAGCTCTCTTTCGGTTACTATTTGCATATAATATGTTTTTACAACCTTGCAGTTTTAATCTATCTGTGTCTTTGGATTTAAAATAACCCTCTTGTAGATAGCATATATTTGAATCATTTTTTTAAAATTCCATTCTACCAATCCTTGCCTTTTGGCTGGAGAGTTTAACCCATTTCTATTAAAGCAATTCCTGATAAGGAAGGAATAGTTCTGCCATGTTGCTATTTGTTTTCTGTATGTCATACAGTTTCTTTCTTTGTTCCTTTCTGGCTCTCATTTCTGGTATTAATACCTTCTTTTGGGTTTAGGTGATTTTTTTTTTTTTTTTTTTTAGTAAATCTTTTGATTCCTTTCTCTTTTCCTTTTGTGCATATTTTAAAAATATTTTATCTGTGCTTTCCATGGAATTACATTTATCGGCCCCAAGTTATAGCAGTCCAGTTCATATCGATACCAGCGTAATTTCAATAGCACACAAAATCCATGCACCTATACAGCTGTCCTCCTGCTCTCCCCTATGTTGTTATTGTTACAAAGTATATCTTTATAAATTATGTGTAAAGTAACATAGATTTATGATTACTTCATGCATCTATCTTTAAATCTTGTACAAAATTTTAAAAAATCTTACTTATTTCATACTTTTCCTGGGAATGGAGTGTTTCATAACTTCTGTTATCTAATTTTTACAATGCTGCTCTTTAATTTGAGAGAAATCAGCCACTCAGGATTTCTCACTGTGGACTAAATCTATAATGCTAATTGCCTTGTCATTTTTTATACAATCAGGTCTTAAAACTGAATTGGTCATGAAGTGTTCTCTTCTCAGTTTATTGTCTATTAAATATAATTTCACACCCACTTTCAATATCACCTTATTATACACAGACAAGTCAACTGAATTATCAAGCACCATGAAAATCTAAATATTATCAAATAATAATTTTCCATTTTAGAGAAAGGTATCTTTAACTTAGTTTTTCAAGTTGTTAAATTGATAAAAGATTAAAATGAAAATTGCACTATTATGACACCACTGATAACTATATCACTGACTTTCTAAATGGAGAGTACTTTATGCCTTAGTTTCTCCAGATTCAAATCAGTACTTATAATAGATGCCTATTTAAAAGGGAAGATAGCACCATCTCTAGACTAAAATAATCTTTTCATTCTAAAATCTTCTGATATGTATATATATATTGCATTTTAATGAGGCTCAATTATTGTTGTATTATGATTGACATTAAAACATATTTATAAACTGAAAAAACTTTAAGAGCTTGTCCGATATAACTTTTATTATATAAATCCTTTTCCTTTTGTTTTTTAACACTGAAGGCATATTGTAAAGGATTTTAAAGGCTAAGGCAATGTTTAAGTCAGATAGACTCTCATGAGTTTTGTGACCATAAAGAGTTTCTCCTTCCTCTGCTAGCTTCATCTTTCCCAAGTCCACAGTTTTCAAACTTTCAGTTATTCCTTTAAGTTTGTCAATAAATGTAGGTTCAGTCACCAAAAGGCTTCTACTAAAATAAAACTCCATGAATTCGGAGTTTTGTGGGTGGGGAGGTGTCTCTTCTGATATTCTTTTAGAATCGATTAGTCTTATTAGCTATTTGCCATTTGTAGAGGTACATAAAAGAATCCTGATTGAACAATAAAGGTGTGCAGTTAGCAGTTAATATCCTACCTTGCTGTCTGGCAGCATAATAGGCACCTAATTATATTACATTTCCCCTTTTTTATTGTTTGTAAAGTAAGCACATGCACATTCACATACTCAAAAAAGGAATAAAAATGGTATTACAGGGCTTCCCTGGTGGCGCAGTGGTTGAGAGTCTGCCTGCCAATGCAGGGGACACGGGTTCGAGTCCTGGTCTGGGAAGATCCCACATGCCGCAGAGCAGCTGGGCCCGTGAGCCACAGCTACTGAGCCTGCGCGTCTGGAGCCTGTGCTCCACAACAAGAGAGGCCGCGATGGTGAGAGGCCCGCGCACCGCGATGAAGAGTGGCCCCCGCTTGCCGCAACTAGAGAAAGCCCTCGCACAGAAACGAAGACCAAACGCAGCCAAAAATAATAATAAATTAATTGGTTAATTAAAAAAAAATGGTATTACAAAACCTTGGCATATTCTTCCCCCAAATCCTGAAGTTTTAATTTTTATATGCAAAAGTAGTGACAGATATTCAACCTTTAAAAAGTAATAATACTATTAATAATATTAATGAGTTGTGAAAGGAAACTTGTCTATTCAAATAAAGCAATGAGCTTGATCCAGTAGAGGATACATGTGGACACCTCTGGATATTGGTGCTCAGCCCACTACAGAAGCATAAGAGCAGGCATAAGTCTCATGTCGGTGAACCTTGGTAGAAGCAGCTCAAACCAGCTCAGCTCTCTGGCCTGATTCCAACACTCTCCTCAGAGACGGCAGCTTGCTTGATCATTGACAAGGTGCAGAGTGCAGTGCGTGGCTTATCTAATCATTCTGCATTGGGTGTATCTCGCCACATACATTTCAAACTTAATTTGCACTTCTAATGGATAATTTATTTCAACTCTCACTTTTTAATTCTGAGTATATGAATTAACCCAAATGTATCAGAACCAAATCTGAATAATTTCCAAGGAAAATAACTGTACTTCATATGAAATATATTAATATTGATAATATTTATAAGACAATAATAATTACCAGAATAACTTAGTGGCTCATAAATCACCAGTAGAGATGTAGACGGTGATTGTATTAAGCTTCCTGTTCTTTACCTTTTTTAGTTATGATTGAAATTATTCAATTTGTTTGGAGTTCCGATCCTAATCCTCAAGTAAAACATATTTAAACATGAAGGATTTGTGTATTGATCTGTTAAGATGTGTCCTATGACTCCATTTTGGTTGCTTAACTTCTCTGAAATTCAATTTCCTCGTCTATAAAGTAGAAATATTTCATCTCATTTATAATGTAGACAAGTTTCCTTAATCTTTCCCTTTGCACTGAGAGCCATTTATGCCTAATTTGTAACATCCATATAATGGGACATTATGGAGGAGCTTTTAAAACGTGAAGCATAGCTTTATATCCTCTTCAGGAACATGACCAAGATATGTCAAGTGGAGGAAAGGCAGTGTTACACAGACTGTACAGCAGACTGACACGTCAGTGCTGACTGACATGGTAGCCACAGGTCACTAGTCACAGGTCTCTTGGCATGGGACATGTAGACAGCTCAAATTAAGATGTGCTCTAAGTGCAAAACACACCAGTTTTGAAGATAATGTATAAAAGTAGGAGGAAAGAAGGAAGAGAGGAAAGAAGGAAGGAAGGAGAGAAAAAAGGATGCAGAGAAAGAAGGACAGTAAAAAGAAGAAGAGAAAGAAAAAAAGACAGATAAACATAATCTCCAATTCTAGTTTTATCTCCCCAGTTGCTTGACCTCCCACTCTGCCCCTGTGTAAGGCGGATACAAAGAGCTCGGGAAAATCACCAAGGGACAGTATGAAGCCAGTCCCACTGCACCTTGGTTTAAGTGATATATTTATATTACGTCCTGGTTCTGGAGGACAAGCCCCACCTCCTTCACCCTTAAACCACTGATTGAACTTCCTCTGCACACACCACAGTGTCCACCTGTCTGTGACAAAGCCTTGGTGTCTCCCTATCTCTTTGGGGGAAAAAGTTCCATCCAGATACTGTAGCTCCATGTTGGCACCCCTGCTCTCACAGACCAGGTGTTTCTACACTTCCACCCACCCTGGGTCTGACACTGATTTCTCACTATCTCTTGTCCCATCTATGCCTATCATTTTATTGTCTGAATCGCAACATATTCTCCCAGCTTCTTCTTTCCAATGCCAAGTGCTAGTTTAAGGAAGAGATACAATACTGGTTTTACAAAAGCAAAAACTGAAACACAGAACTATTGGGACAAATCCTTTTTTTTTGTTTGTTTAGTTCCCTGCCCAGAGATCGAACACAGGCCTGAACAGTGAAAGCACTGAGTCCTAGCCTCTGGACTGCCAGGGAATTCCCGGGACAGATCATTTTTAAAAAACTTAATAGAAATGAATATTTGCCTGGCTTTTTTTGGGTTTTTTTTTGGGCCATGCCATGCTGCATGCCGGACCTTAGTTCCCGTGACCAGGGATCAAACCCATGCCCCTTGCATTGGAAGCCCGGGGTCTTAACCACTGGACCGCCAGAGAAGTCCCTTGCTTGGCTTTTTAAAAATGTAGTTTGTTTTTATTCTTTTATTTTAAAAATGTAATGCACATATTTAATTTGATTATTTAAATAATATTGTACTGTGTCTCCCCATCACATTAAATCTTCTACAAGCTCATTGTAACAATTTTCTTTGTGGAAATTAGATTCTTTCTGTTTTTTGTTATCACAAGTAACTCTGTAATATTTACTCTTGGGCATGTATCATTTCACGTCACTTATTACCATGATAACGTCCTAGTAGTTTAACTACTGAGTTGAAATCGCTAAGCTTCAGGACATATAATTTTTTATTGGTACATCCAGACAAAAGTCACACCCATTTTTACATTTACTAGATGTGAAAAAGAATGCCTGTGTCACTGCATCTATTCCAATCTTGAATATTCTCATTAAATAATTATATTTCATTTTTTTAAATGTTTGTTTATTTAATTGTGTTAAGAATACTTAACATGAGATCTATCCTCTGGAAAAAAATTTTAAGCGCACAATACATCATTGTTAACTATGAGCACGATGATGTACAGCATATGTCTAGAACTTCTTCATCTTCCAATACTGTATCTTCAAGACATTTAACTAGTTTAAATCATTCTAAACCCACCACTTTTGGTGGGACTTCTGTCCATTTTTAACTAAGACCTACATTATGACTGTGTACAATGTGGCAGATTATCAGGGCCACTTGCTGAATTATTAAAAGTTTCCTTTGTTTCAGAAGGAAATAGTGCCAATTGAGTAAATTATTGATTTCCCCCTTTTTTATTTAGCCACTTGTAGACTATATGAAGAATCTATAAAACCAATAAAACTTTGATCAATTACTTGGAATTTAGCAAATTTAACAATATACTTGAATAAACGCCAAGGCCTTTTTACATTTTATCTAATTTTGAAGCTACCTTCTTTTAGCATCCATTCATAAAACTCTCTTCACTTCTATTAATGAATATTTTTCATTTAGAAGGTTACGTTTGAAGGGGTGTAAACTTTTATAACTAACATGTGAAACCAATACAAAAAAGATTTCCTGTGAAGTAAATAGGAATTGTTTAGATCAAGTTTACAACATTTAGACCAAATTTTTACAATGTAAAATGTTGATATTTATTTCTTGAATAGTCTATAAAAATATCTCATTATTTTATACTAAATCCCTTTCCAAATACTTTGTTCCAGTTTGAAATCATCTTACATTTATTTAAACGAGTATCAAATTTCAATAATTCACATAAACTTTCACAACTCTTTCATAAACTATATGTAAATATGAATTTATGAGTATTTTCTTATTTGTAAACCAAGTGTGTTATAGTCACAGAGAACTGAATATATACATTTAAACCATTTCCTCCAATAAATATTTATTTATTATATACAAAATAATTAGAATTTATCAAACACTTTTTTTCAAAATGTTTTTATCATGTCATCAGAGTGATTTCTACAAACTGATATTCATTTACTATAGCCAAAATAATTAGAATTCATCAAAACTGCTTTTAAAACGCTCTCAACATGTCATTACCAATATCTAAATATGTACCATTTTTATTAAAAATAAAACTAAAAAATAAAGAGGAACCAAAAGCAAAAAAATAAATTTTCATGTTAAAAAGGCCTACTCTTTAATGGGTTTAGTCAGCTTAGACAACTAATTCTATTATCACAGCTAAAATAGCTAGTTAAGTCCATGAAAAAAATGATTAAGAAGTAAGTCAAAGAGTTGGCGTTAACCGTTGTTTAACTGCTTTTCAGTCCAAACAGATGAACCCCTGTAGAAATATACAATGACTCAGTTTTCTTATTGTTGACATGAACAGAAGGGACTCATTAGATTCACCATGAGCCTGTCAAGGCTGAACTACACAATTACTCAGACACTGCCTCCATTGCCCTTCCAAGGATTCTCTCCATTTGGAAGACACTTGACTTTTTGAGATGACAGGATCATATGCCATCAATTATTCTTACATCTAGAAAAGATTTTACCAAAAGAACTGTACTTGCTAAGTGAATGAAATGGTTAAGAAAATTAAATAAATAATGAAATAGGTCTAATCAAAAATACTAAAAAAAAATGGGTAACTAAAATGTAAAGTGGTAAAGTATTAAAAGAAAATGATCAAGAAGAACATATCTACATTTAGTATTACTAAGTATGGTGCACTATTGCAATTAAAAAGATAATTTTTTAAGAGCATTTCTTATATACATTGTGGGTACATTGTACATTAGCCAGTAAAATATAATAACCTCATGTTGGAATACTCTGGAAAATATAAATACTTTGGAAACAAAAAAATTCAAACTCCACTTTAAAGATAATATATGCAGTGGGATATTGCACTCTTAATAACTTAAGAGTGATTTTAGGTAATGGTAAATATTTAAATGAAAATTGAACAATTTAATCAGTCGTGTCCATATTTTTTTCTATAAGAAGCCAAACTACTGGATTTTGAGACATTTCATTCAGAGGTTTGGTGCTGTACAGACAATATTAATAGAAATATCACTTACTATAAAAGAAAGATGTATTTTCATTCTTTTTTTAAAAATTGTTATTGGAGTATAGTTGTTTTACAATGTTGTGTTAGCTTCTACTGTACAGCAAAGTGAATCTGCTATACGTATACATATATCCCCTCTTTTTTGGATTTCCTTCCCATTTAGGTCACCGCAGAGCACTGAGTAGAGTTCCCTTTGCTTTACAGTAGGTTTTCATTAGTTACCTATTTTTGTATTTTTGTTGTGAAAGAAAATAATTTTGATTTGAATGAGTAAATAATCAGCTTCATTTCAATCACAAATACATTTGCTACTTTTTTATATTTAAAGAAGCAGCTTTGCTTAAGATTAGTAGGCAAACTGTAAAGTCTCCCTAAATGCCTAATAAGATTCACAGAAAATTTTATCTTAAAATTTTTTTAATAAAAAAATTTTGCTTCAATGATAAAAGAGAATATTCAAATTGGTGACCTCTCTTTTAGTGCCATTATATAATAGACAATCAAATATTTCTTCCTTTTTCATTTTGCTGTTCTTTCAACAATGCTCCACTTTGAGATCTTGTTGAGAAAAAAATTTCAATACTGTACATACTCATACATTACACTTATGAATATTTATATTTGATTTCATAAATGACATATACTGTGAGGAGCACAGACATCTTTTGAGAAAGTTTTGCAGTGCTTACAAACATTTAACTGATGGGTAAAATGCAATCTTCTCCAAAGCAGATGGTACTCCTACTTCTTATTTCTAAGTCTTCATAGTGGGGTGCATTTTCCCCATTCTTTATGTCACCACTCAATACACCCACAGTCAACTTGAAAACAAAATCTAATCTGAAATTCAATCTTTATAAATGTCGGATTTATTCTGCAGCCTTAATTTTCTGCAATTTGCAAATATGTTGTTATTTAAATGTATGAGTAGTTATTTATTTTTTAATAAAAATATTATAATAGAAATAGTCCCATTGGTTAATGAAAATTTCAACTGTGTGTCTATAAACATTTGGTCTCAGATATTCCCAGTCCTCACATACTTAACTTAAGAACTAAAGTACAATGATATATAATAATATTATATATATATTATGCTTATAATATAAAATTAAATTCAAAACTATTAATAGAATATAAGTATCTAAGTATATAACATGATTTAAAATAAAAGAGGAATACTTTATAGGTACTTTATAAATTAAATTTTAAATGCCTATGTAGAAACATTTTCTTATTGCTCTTTATATTAAACCCACAACTTCTCTTAACTACAGAAAAAGCTACTAAAATTTATATTTTATTTATTTAAAGTTTATTAAACAACTTTGAATTTTAAAATGGTAGTTCCTTTATAATATTTTATTTTTTGAATGGACATTTTGATTATTCTCAACTTTTCATTATTATATGATATATTTTATTGTAGTACTTGGACTGAACATTTTTGTGTTTGCAGAGAAATCACATTTCTTGTGATAAATGGTCTAAATGTAAAGATTCTCTCAGGACAAGCACTGTTTTCACAACAAGACTATACTATTAACTATACTAGAAATGAGAGCTATTAATGGCTAACATCACCTAGATATTAGAGGGCATGTGTGTGAGGTTTCTATTAGTAGCTATTCCTTCTTGTACATCCTTTAGTTAGTAAATGGCTAAATCTATCACCTCCCCAAATACTAGCTCAGAAGTCACTTTCTCAATTAGGCCTATCCTAACAACCCATTTAAATGACAAGTCTCTCTTAGAATCCTCACTCCCTTTACTTTGCATTATTTTTTTCTATAGCCTTTATCACTTTCTCACATACAACATACTTATTGTAAGAAACTAAAATTTCCCTTGATATTTACAGTAGCTGCACTCGTGGAACTCTCAGTGTATTACACACCTGCAAAAAGTGATGGGCTACACCTAAATCTATGCTCCACACTCACATAATTAGAAACATAATTAGACTTTTCACCTATTTGAATTCCAGAGAAACATTTGAAAGTCATGGCAGGAGACATTTTCAATGAGGGGACTGCCCTGAACATTTTAGAACTTCTTGTTTCACTGATTTCCACCCAGCAGATGTTAGTAACATTCATCCATCCCCATGACAACGAACAGCCATCCCCTAAATTGTCCAGTCCCTCTTAGGTGTGGTACTGCTCCTATTGTGTGTCACTACTTGGACGGGAAAGACACTTTTCCCTCTGCAATAGGAACAATTTCTAATAACACTGCTGATGATTTTTAAGTTTTGTGATAGAAAGTGGAATGTGTTTTCAAATGATAGGCACTATTTAACTTGTAAAGCAAGGTCCTGTGCTGAGAGGGAGGGAGAAATTGGGATAAATTTGAAGAGTTGAGAAGATATGACAAAACCACTCCACTGTGTGGAAGAAGCAAGAATATGAAAGGAGGATGAAAATAAATACATACATGCATGTCATATCTGTATAATGTCACATATATGATATATCTATATGTAATATAGATATATGATATATATGATTTATTTTTATGCCCTTTGCGATTATATGGGGTTTTTTTGGTAAAATGGTTCAGTAGATCTAGTGTAGAAAATGCAGATATTGGGTCTATTCAACTCTGAACTTATTCCAGGTTGCTACAACTAGTGAGAAAGAAAAGCTGAGGTTATTCACAAGAATAAGGTCAAGGAAGAGACCCTGGAGTCTGTGCTGGAAAAGAAGCAACAGTGGAAAAAGGGGTTAGAGGAAGAAGGAAGAGGAAATCAGGGTTTTGAGGTCTCAGTGATGAAAATCGGGAGTTAAGGCAGTAATGGCACATAACACTTAGAAGAACCAGACCATGTAGTCATAGAGGATAACTGATTTTATGACTTCAGAAAATTAAACAATCTTTGTAGGCAAAATCTTTCTCCGAATCTTAAAGCTACTTTACTCCTTATTTACTGTTCTATACTTTTTTTTTTTTTTTGCCTCATGTGGATTTTTGATTCTGTTTACTTATCTTGGAATGAAGAGTTGTCTGGCACATTCAGTGTTTCTAGAAAAAAAAATGTCATGCTTACCTTGTGTTTACTCACTGTCCGTTGGGTATACTTCTCAGATAGCATCGGAAAAGAATTTCTGGCCTGAAGCCTGCTGCTTGAATTTTCATATTCAAGTAGCAATTTGGTGGAGTTTCTCTTGGCTCAAGCCAATGGAGTAAGGAAGACCGTTTTAGCATAAGACACTTGATAGAATTTGTTTGTGTTCTAAACAGAAAACTCACACATCACCCTGTTTAGTAGAGAAGATAAAAAACAAGCAAACCTGGGCTTACCGGTTTGTATATATTAGATTGATGATAGAATTTCTAGACCCATTACCTGGGCTAGGAAATATTTATGTGGTATAATTCTACTTGATTGAGGTACAATGGTCTCAAAAAACTATGACATCTTTTTCTGTCACTATGCTAAAAGAATTCAGAAAAAATCATTTAATCCCCAGTAGGAACAACTAGCAGCACTCCTAATGACCTTGCCCCCAAAATTTAACACATTGGGGCAACACCTCACAGGATACAATTTGATCAATCTTAGTGTCTGTTTTCATTCTCCCCTTTAAAATCTTACATTATGCATAATAAGAGATACTTGAGACAGAATAGCAACAGGAAAGCAGGTAGACTATGATCCCCTGAAAATCTTATATCTGTGCAGTAGGTGGGCAGCTTCCAAATTTTCTGTTGGCGCAAATTCTGGTCTCTTCCCAGTGGGAAGCTGTGGCACAGAACCAAATCATATTCATACCATCTGCTCCAATTGGCAAAGCTCATGTCAGCTGCCAATTGTGCTTCTCAATTCAGCCCCGTAGGTCTTGTACTTCCTCTCAGATTATTGTAATGTGTTGTAGTTTTCAGTGTTCTTGTGAGATTTGGTGTTTCTGAGTCATCGTAGATGTTTTAAAGAAAAGCTGGTGGAAGCTTAGTACATTTTAAATTAAAATTTACAGGTATAAATATATCACTGAAAGATACTACGTTTCTTCTTAGGTTGCTATTATTGTTTTACATGTGGACGTTACCAATTTTTATGAAAAGATATCTTTTTTCCTCTAATTTAGTTTCCTTTTAAGGCTTTCAAATTTAGAAAAGTCTTTCCACCACAAGAACCAATAAATGTTTATCACTCCTTTGCCTTACTTTTGTTCATCTGGGTGTTTTTATTTGTTTACTATAATATTTAAGATCAAGGATTCAAATAATGTTGGCTAAAATTGTATTCCCTGATTTATTGGTTGTGTAACCTTGGGTATGTTACTTAAATTGTCTAAGTCCTTCTACAATGGATTATAAAATCTAATAGTTCCTGAGCTTTACTAACTCCTAGAGCTACATTTCAATTTTCAAATTACTTGATCTATCTGAAACATTTGAAAGAATAGAAGATCCTTTCTATTGGAATTTGTTTTTGTCTCCACTATAACATACCATCCTGAGGGTTTGTTCTGCAGATGCTTTCTTATAGTCTTTTTTTTCCACCCATACTTTAAATATTACTGTTCCCCAAGATTCTCTGTTGTTTTTTTCCTTCCTCGGTTTGTTCTTCCTGAGTAATCTTAATTGCTTTCATGGATTGAATTTATCAATACAAAGATTCTCAAATCCAAATCTCGACTTGCATTTCTCATTAGTATCACAACCTGGGTATGTCCCAAACTGAATTTACCTAACCCCAAAAAGCCTGCTCTTCGTATGACTATATCTGAGGAGTCACCATCAGGCAGTAACCTAAGAATCCTCTTTGACTCCTTTCTTCCCCATTTATTATAAATGAAGTCATTAACTCCTCCTACCTTGATCTCGAAAACCTTATTTGATCCTTCCTTACTTTCCAGCTGGACTATTGCAATAGCAAGCTCTCAGGTCTCCAAGCCTCCAGATGGAAGGAACCACACCATTCCTTCTCCACAAGGTCAAGATTCTGAGAACATAGTATAGTTATATTACTGCATTGATTAAACCCTGTCAAAATGTCTCCTCCTCAAGTAGGAATAGCTTTAGGGTGGTTTTCTACAATCTACCTAAGAAAGATAGAAAATAGTTATATGATTGAGAGAATACTGTTGTTGTGGATAGAAAGTATTGTTTTCAGTCTGTTTGAGGGGGTTCATATGATGTTGAACAATTAATTACTAAAGAAAAATAATGATAAAATGAAATAAAAACCCTAAAAATCTGACATTATAAAGTAGATGAGAAAAGTACACATGTATTAATTAAGATTATAAGGACAAATTTATTCCAGTAATAAGCATAAAAATTGAGCATAAAAATTAAAAGTTATATGGATAGGTTGCAGAGTAGTATTATGTTTATAAAATATAATCCAATAAATACTATTTTGAGGTAAATACAAACAGAAGAAGCTTTGAAAAGTAATTTTAAATACAAAAAGTAATTCTTGACACAAAATAATTAATGAAAAAGAATCACTTCATATATTGGAGAACAATCTACAATGAAGTTATGAGGGACTATTTTGAAATAAGAAGATTTGTCAACCCCCAGAAGAATGTGTAATTTTTAGATTACAGCATTAGTAAATACTTATATCTGTCTAGAAATATATATGCTGAAAATGAACAGAAATATTGTGATAGGGTGGAATAATGGCCCTGCAAATATATAATATCATGACCTAATCCCTGGAATCTATGAGTGTGTTATGCTACATGGTGAAAGGGAATTAAGGTTGCAGATGGTTAAAGTTGGTAGTCCGCTGACTTTAAGATTGGCAGATTATACTGGGTTACCCAAGTGAGCCCAATATAATCTCCTTGGTCCTGAAATGTGGAAGAGGAAGGCAAGAGCATTGGTCAGAGAGATGTGGTAATGGAAAGGGCAGGAGTGATGGGCTGAGAGAAGGATTCGACTCTATTATTTGCTTTGAAGTGGAGAGAGCCATGAGCCAAGGAATGTGGGTGGCTTCTTTCTAGAAGAGAAATGAGTTCAGCCAAGGAGGAAATGGAGACCTCATTGCTAACAACTGGAATGAACAAGGAAATAGATTCTAACCAAGAGTCCCCAGAAAGAAACAGAGCCCTGCTGACATCTTGATTTTAACCCAAGTGGGACCCATGTCAAACTGACGACTTAGAGATATGGTACTCGCCTACTCTGAGTTCACCTCTATGTTAGCACGTATTACAGTATATTAAACTGCCTATTTACTTATGTTGCCCGAGTCTGGTAAATCTGAAAGATTAGGCATGTAGCATACTTATGTTTATATCACCGTACATAGCACAATAGCTACCACATGGTAGGGCTCACCAATATTCACTGACAAATAATATGAATGAATAATTAAACAAATAATTGAATAAGTGAATTCATACATATATATAGAACACCATAAAATTAATATTTTCCCTCTTCTTTGTTTTATAAATTTACATTAACAGGTTTAATACTTTCCTTATGACTTTTAAAAATTGGGTATTTATTTGTAAATTGCCTTTTCTTCCAAATAGGTTTATTGGTTAAAGAAAAATGGTTATAAAGAAACATAGAGGAAAAGGTGATCTGTTATCATCATTTGTACTCTATAATGAATTATTTGCCCAACAAATTTCAACTGGAAACTTGAAATGTTATGATCACTAAAACTATTTGGTGAATATCAGCAAATTGGTAATCATGTATGAGTAGCACTTCCTGCCAGAATTTGATTTGTCCCAATAGGTGAATCAGTGATTCCTGTCAAAGAAAAAAAAATGCAGCCTAGGTATAGGCTATATTTTAGGAATATAATGGATATTTTATTTTTTTAATTTTAAAGATAATTCCCTGCTATACATACCTAGGATGTATGTATATATCCACTTACTATGAAGAGAGGTGAATGATAAATTGGATTACAAATTGGCCATAATTTCTTGAGACTTGGCCACTATAAATCATCACCTATATTCTTGTTTAGTGTGATGAGTACACCTCTTTATTATTTCCCCAGTAAAATAACTATGAAACTTGAAAAAAAATCAACATTCATGTGATCAATTTCAAATGTGAATATTTTAATAATGCAAATTCAAGTCTCTATTTTAAAGAAAAAAGAAGAAGTACTGCTAATTTTTCAAAGTCATCCAGCTCTTCCTCATCTATGTCCTCAATTGGCATCAGTTTTTTTCCCACCAATGGAGACAGCGCATCCTAGATGCAATCTCCATGATTTCACCCAGTTAAAATGCTTCCTAATTCAGCTTTAAAAAGAGAAGAGCTAGCTCACTCTATTTGAATAAGCCCTGGTTTATTACAGGCAACAGAATGATCAAATAAAAGCCCAGCTGAATCTCAGTTATAGAAGAGATCTATTCATTTATTCTGTGCACTTAAGTGAAAGCTGTGTCAGCGTATGATAGTAGTTTAATAATACTAATCTTGATAACCCATTATATTTTTATAACAATTATCTCTCTTTCTTTCTGTTAAACATACAAGTAGACTTGTTAATCCATGCCAGATTAAAAAACAAACAATTTTCTTTTCAAGAAGATTAATAAATTTGCCCTTGCTGGTTTTGTAATTAAAAGAGAAAATAGCATGCAACACAAATCAGATAAAAGCAAACACTGCTCTAATTCGATTATATATAAACACGATTCATCCCTCAATTTCATCTAAGGGTGCTGACCAGCAATTTTACTTCTGAGACAGAGATAGAGGATAAGAAGGATTAGACTTTCTCCCTATTGTACTTTATTTCTATGAACAAAACAAACTCAGTAATGCTCTGCACAATATATAAAAATCAATGAGTACTCTTTCTTTTTAAATCTATTATTCACCTTCGTATCAAATGGTAGTCCAAGTATTCCTCATTTATCATAATTAATCAGTTCCTGAAAATGGACTAGATAATGAATTTTTAGATAGTGGACATCTATATAAAATTCATTTAAATAGGAAAAACAGTAATACATTTCCAATCTATACAAAACCCCAAATTTCTTCACATATCTTAAAAACATTGTGAAATACCTATGTAAAACCCACAGAGGAGTTGTAGAGCACAAATTACCCAATTACTTATCAATGAATGGACTTTGGTGGTTATTAATTTTTGCATAGCATGATACTGTACACAGCATCAAACACAAATCCATTTTTTTCTAAACTGCAACAAATAAATACCATATCTACAACGACTATGTCAATTAAGACACAAACTCTATCAGTTCTGAGTGTAAGTGGTATGATATTAAAATTACATAAGGACAACAGTCATAAACTGTGATAGATAGTCATTCAAGTATGATGTTATTAAGAATCAAAATATCATGATAATAACAGAAAAGGAATTCAAATAACACTGAGCAAAACTGCTGCTTATTAATGGAGGTTTTGTTTAAATGAGGTTTGGTAATGAGAGGACAGAGATGAAGGAAGCAGTATGTGTATGGGTGGCAGGTTAAAGTATTGATACATGCCAGTGAAGAAGGCAGGGCAACAGTGTAGGCTAGAGGTTCATCAATTACTGAATCCAAGAAACCCATGTACTCAAGACTATGATAACTCCAGGAATCCTAATAGCATAAGACCAACTTGTTATTACAGTGTATTTTTTTAATGTGATACATCTGCTCATATTATGATTATGCTCACTAACAAGATCTTTTCTTTTTTTTTTTGCATAACCTAAAATTTCAACTAAATTTTTGGCATCTGGTATTCATAGCTACTCATCTTCCTCTTCCTCTCATCAGTGATGAGTAACAAAATGAATACACTAGGAGTATGTTCTTTATTATTTGATGCTGACACTTTTGCAACATTTTCACTGTTCACTAAATCCTTGCCTTTCCAGAAGATATAAGATATATTTAATTCTTTGAGAGTGAGGTGGTCAGACAGTACCCGAACACCTTGAAAACCAGCAAGAAAATGCTAAAAACACTTTCTTCCATTCTCTGTTCTTTGTTGTGAAACTTTTCTTTCATGCCTGAATGTCTCCTTGATGCCAAAATTCTTTTGTGAATCCCTCACTGAATCCATATTATCTTAATCAGCACCCTGAATCAGATACTGCTTAGAATATGCTGGGAAGGTTGTAAAGACAATTTGGTCCAAAACATTTCAATAATCATGTATTTGGAGGCAAAAATCTCACTTCCTTATCACCTCCATAAATCAGTAACTCCTCCCTATATCAATAAATTCTTGAGGAGTTGCCTATTATCAAAGAGTGCTGCCTGTAAGATTTTTCCTTCTTGCATTATAAATTTCTCCAGTGTTAAATAACTTCTTTTCTCACTTAAGCTTTATGATTTGAATACTGAATAACAGGCAGTACACTCTCAACGTTATTTTAAGGGCCCTGGAGTTTGGGGAGTGATACACCAACAAAGATTTTACTTCCATCTTTACAATTGCTACTCCAGAATAGGGTGAGCCTATCTTTGGGCCTTGAAGGAGCCAGTACTTTTAGTCATCTTCTGATATGATCAGAAAAGTCATTTATTTCTAAAGAGCCCTGTCTTATCAAATGAGAATATTTGCTTTGCAATGTAGCTAACATGTTACCAGGAAAGCATGGTGTAGCCTTATATTCTACATAAGCTGCTTCATCTGCGACCTTCAAATTACAGTCATGAACTACTCTAAAATCTCCCAAACTATCAGAAAGTTGCTTTGAAATTCAGTCCTTCAATAATCTCTTTGTTTTATCTTTTTTTTTTCACTTCTTCAAAGACTCTACAACACTTTCTGCTATATCAAGATTCTAAATGGCAAACACCCTGCCTATGGCTTTTTAATCTTCTGCAACAATGTTTATTTAGTATTTCAAAAATATTACACAGTGCTCAAGTATCCTAGTGAGAACATCCAGAAGGAACAAAACTCTCATAAACCGTATGCATGGCCCAGCTTATGATTTTTAGGCATATTCTTCTCTCAATAAGCTTCCATACCAAATTTTCCTCTATTGAATGAGTTTTTCTAGGCTTCTCTGGCTCATCTACTTTCTTCCCAGGATTTTACACTTTATATAAGATTTTCTTTTTTTTTTTTAACTTAAAAATGAGGAGCCTGAGACTTCCCTGGTGGTCTAGTAGGTAAGACTCTGCGCTCCCAACGCAGGGAACCCAGGTTCAATCCCTGGTCAGGGAACTAGATCCCGTACGCATGCTGCAAATAAGAGTCTGCATGCCACAACTAAAGATCCCGCATGCTGCAACGAAGATTCTGCGTGCTGCAACTAAGACCTGGCAGAGCGAAAATAATAAATAAATAAACAAATAAATAAATAAACGAATGAATAAATATTAAAAAAAGAGGAAGCTATAAAAATGATAATGCACAACCACAAATAGAAGACACAGTCCCATCAGAAGTACAGCTGAGATATGACGGTAGCTCATCATGCAGCCTCTCATTTAGACTCACACAACTTAAATGTTTGCCCTTGCAAGAACGTCTGTTATTTGTTATAGCAGACATCGAGTTTTGGGAAAATTTCACACGTTGTTATGGCAATTGGAAGAGTTAAGATAGTAAGGGATTCCTATGTATTTTATTTCAGAGGTTTCTAAGTGAATTCTGAAACAAAGGTGAAAGGCATTTTGGATGAAGTTAATTTGATCTTCCCCAAATTCAAACAACTATTTGCAGCCCATATCTGTATCAGAAGGAAAAATAAAACCTAAATGGTCCATTTTCAGTTCAGCCACTGAGAAGCTTGTCAGCAACTGGCTGGTGAGTAACTAGATGACCTGGATGATTTCTTCCAATCCTAAGAATTTTCAATACACTGACCTTTGATAATCCATATAATCTGATATCTTTCAAATATAAGGATGGATTAGACTATAAAAGGCTGTGACATTTCTCCATTTACTTCTTTAGTAGCCAAGACAGCATAAAAAAGCATGCTGTCATATATTAACCCCAATGTCTTACCCTCTCCAAATTAGGAAAATAATATAGAAATAAAATTTAGGTTTATTCAATAAAAATTTTGCCCACATCTGCCATTCATGTTCTTGCAAATAGAATACATATTATTTAAGATGCCTTATTTATGGTAACTGCTCATTTTGCCATAATTATATTTGCTTATTTAACTTGTAACATACTTATATCTTCTTTTTTGCATAGACTATAAACTCTTAGAAATGATGAATTATATAAAATTCTCATTTCTATCTTTTAAGGCGCCTATTCCATTACTGAACAGGGAGTCAACCTTAACAGTCCTTGGTTTCTCTGTTTGAAAAAAAACATGTTTTTTTGGACTGCATGATCTCTAATTCTCCATAAATATAAAATTCAATGATTCCATCAATTATTTTAATCGATTTTATTACTTTGTATGATTTTGAAAAGTTTTGTAAGATAGAAGTTTTGAATCATGTATTACAGAAAATAATAAAATAAATTTATACTAAGGCTGATCATTTGCCTTATTTCTCAATGACAAAGGTAAACTACTGTTTTATATTCTTTTAACATTTGTTAGAGATGGTCTACATAAATCTGTTAAAGTGATTCACTCTTAGTAATTAAAATATGCCATAGCATTTTGTCTTCTATCCAGAGAAAGGGTAATTATTTAAAGGTATAAGGTATTTTTAAATGTTTTTAGTACTTTATAAACAACATGCTATAATGCTGATCATTTAATAACTGATGACAAAGAATATCATTGAAAAATCTTCATAATTCAGCTCATATTATTTCTATGCAAACCAATTCTCTGTAGGAAATAATGCCAAACAATAACACTATAAAATATTATGGGATTCTTTTCAAGCAAGCCTATTCAGGAATACTATTTTACGTGTTTTTTTTTTTTTCTTGCAATTGAATATAGCAGAAATTGATTGAATTTTTCTCAGTGTCTGTAGTGCAGCAGCTCAGCAGTAATTTGCCAAAGGTCTGCAGTGGCTCTTAAGAAGGCAGTTTATTTAACAACAAATGTGTAAACTTGATGTTACTCTATGCATTTCCTGTGGCTTTAAACCATGCCAATAGAGAAAATTGGAAGAGAGGGAAGTTATTAAGAAATATAAAACTACATGATGTTCTTGTGAGTTAATTATTATGATCTTTTAACCAGTGAGGCTTTTTCATCCTCAAACTATCCAAATAATTGGTCTTAATCTCTATGTTACACTTTTCATACATGTTATTATGCATTATGCCATTCTGCATGATTTAAGGGAAAGAAAGAATATATGAATTGAATTCTGTCTCCCCTCCCAAATTCATATGTTGACGTATTAACCCTCAGTACCTCAGAATGTGAACTTTTTTAGACATAGGGTCTTTAAAGAGGTAATTAAGTTAAAATGAAGTCATTAGGATGGTTTCTAATCCAATATGATTGGTATCCTTATAAGAAAAGGAAATTTGGACACATACAGGTCTAGATGGAAGAAGATGTAAAGACATAGGGAGAATACAGCCATCTGCAAGCCAAGGAGAGGGCCTGGAACAGGTCCTTCCCTTCAGCCCTCAGAAGGAATCAGCCCTGCTGATAACTTTGATCTTGGACTTCTAGCCTCCAGCATTATGAGAAAATAAATTTCTGCTGTTTGAGCCACTCAGTTTGTCGTACTGTGTTACAGCAGCCCTAGCAAATTAATAGAGAAAATAAAGCAATATTTGTATGATTAAAAAGATTTTTAGAAACATCCAATAATGGATGAATGACAGAAATCCAGGTGGGATAACCTATCTCTAAAACATAACTGGATATAAAGTGTTGCAAGAAGGATCTCTGTGGTCAAAGTTGAACACCATTCATACAGAGAAACTGTAAGTGAGCAAACAATCAAATAGAACACAAAAAGAATGACATGGCTAAAACGGGGGAGCAAAAATAAAGATAGGACGTAAGTGATTACATTTAGTAAGCAAGAGGAGATTATAAAATAGAACTTAAAATAAATAGAAGTTTTACAAGTTCAAATGGGAATATGATCGTACGTGGTTGTAAACATAGCAGGAATGAGGTTGTGGGCACGGCAGTGCAGAGTCCTGTGGGGAGTAATGAGCTGGAAAGTTTAGAGAAGAGAAATGTTGCAAAAGTTGGTAGAAGGTAGAAAAGTCGGGAGATTTGAAAAGTGCCAAATCATTTATACTTAATTTTGAAAGCAACGGGAAGAACCCAACAATTTGGACCAAATGTTGACCTTTCTAGACCTGACTCTAAGGAAGATAATTCCACTGGCACTTTAGACAGAGCTGGTGTGAAGGGAGTACAGATTGAAAATAAGTCCCAGGATTCCTGTCTTTGCAAATACTGAACTATGAAAACTTGCCAGTGGGAGAATTTTTCATTTCACTTATTTCACTTGCCTTTTTTTCTTAAAATTTGTTGAATGTCAAACATAACGAATACGCCTTAATTTTTTCATGTGTTCATTAATGTCTTGGACCTCTAGCTAAGGGAGTACATTACATTACATTACTGCTGTGTTCCATTTCATTTAGCCTTGTATGGCGTTTGGATTCTTTGGATGGAAACTGGTGAACATAAAGAGATTGAATAAGACAGGATGATGGTCTGGATTAGAGTAGTGGTTTTTAGTGCACATGCGAATCTCCCAGAAAGTTTGCCAAGAAGAAATAATAGAAAAAAGAAAGAAAGAAGAGGCAGATTGTTGGACCGGGCTCCCAGAGTTTCTGATTTAGTTGGTTTAGGATAGGGATCTTGAGAACTTGCAGGTAATGCAGATGCTGGTAATTCCAGACAACTGAGTTGGAGAATACTGAGTTGGAGAAACAGAACTAAGAATGGAAAGCAAAGTGGGTGGGAAGGAGCACTTTCTAAGTAATCAGATTGCTTCAGTTTTGTTCGTTTGTTTGTATAATGGAGTGTACTGTGGGGTTTAATGGAATCTTCACTATTGGTTCAGGAATATCGTCATTTTCTTCCTACTTTTCTTGTTAGTGACTCTATATCCTTTCATCTTTCTATCCTCCCTTTATTTTCTCCTTCCTCTTCCTCATGGAAGCTCTTCCATGCTTCTTTCATTTTACCTTTTTTTTTCTAGATTTGTAATATTCAAAAGGAAGTGTCTCAAAAAATAATGTCTGTAAAATAAGAAATTCTATGTAAACTCACTTTTCTTACCCTGTGTTTTGGAAAAGAAATGTATTAGGTGTTATTTGTATCTAATTTGAAATTATTAATAATTGTATTAGTAAGCATGGATCAACTTCTTTTTTGATGATTACTTTTATTAGCTTAAAAGATGCATACATCTAGATGTGTTTTTAAGAAATTGGTGTGTAATTAGAAACACTTTATTTCAATCAAGGAAAATTATGCCATCATGTATCAGAATAACAATGCAGAATAAATAACATATTCAACAGTGATTACTATGTACTACTGTGCCTTGTGGATACCTAGTTTGTACTTTTATGAACATATAAGAACATTAGCAGATAGTCCAGTGGTCTACTAATGTGCACGGTATTTGATTCATGTGATTTTTTTTTTAAGGAAAGCATTGCAATATTCAGTAGGGGTTTAAAGTAGTATAAATAGCTCTGTACTTCTGGTAAACTTCTGTCCTAAATCACAGAAAAATAAAGTAACATTGTAGATGTTGTCTATTTCATTCATGTTTAAAGTACTCTAATATTTTACAATTTTTCTCTACAATTCAAGATGACCTCTCTTCCAAAAAGTAAGTATTATCTGAAGTTCTGGCAGCACTTGGGGTTGTCAAAATACTTTTGTCACTCTCTTGCTTGTTATATATTACTATCTGACCAACAGATAATAACATTTCTGAGAAACAGTGAGTCCCTTGTAATTCAGTTAAGTTCAATTACTCATAACATCCCATATGTTCTTGTAACAGGCAACTAGAAATAGAATCTACAGAAAACTCTATAATTCATGTCTCTTCTGAAAAGAAATTCAAGGCAGCAAGAAATTATAGTCTCAAGTATTAAATGCTTAATTCTCAGGCTATGTCTGTCTGTGATATTTATACCTAAGTGTGCTAAAATATTTATCGGTTTGAATTACCTGCATTGTTCGACATTAAACAGTGAGAAAGCTTACTTTATTTTTCTTGTATATATGTCATTATTAATTGAAGACTTAAGTGGGGACATGAGGAGTAGCCAGCTTTGTTATTATCTCTAAAACCCAACAAAAAGACTTAACTGGTAGTTGTGAAAAGATGTCTGATTAAATTGGGAACACCTGTAGTGAACTATTGGCTAACTGGATACATCAGTGTTGAAGCATTTTTCACAAAGGTTGTCTGTATTTCTTTATTGTTGATTTGGGGTTATTCAAATTCAACACATAAAATAACAATTGCAGTTTTGCTAGTGATAGTATTTCAAATCAACTCTATTTGATCTACTAATCAATTAATATCTTTGTCTAATATGGAAAAGATCCATGCTGAGATTTAACAGAAATTTATAATTACTATAAGACCTTTAGTAAAGTGTAATTGTGAACAAAAAATCTAACACCGTGGAGTCATTTGGAAGATTCAGTAATAACTCACTGCCAAATTAAAGTTGGGGCTTTTTAGATGCAACTATTCACTTCTGGAAAACAAATGGAGGAGAAATAGTTAAGTGTGACCTTTGCCTAAATCAATCCAAACTCATAAAGAAAACATGGAGATGGTACTGGGGCTTGTCTTGCTCAGAGAACTCCAGTTAATAAACTACTTTCTATGAATTTTATTGTTCTTGCAGTCAAGGACCAGTACAAAGAGAATAGCAAATATTTCTAAATTATAGAGCCAGTATATCAAGATTCTAGGATATGTATCTTTTAATATGACCTCACCAAACTTTTTTCATCAGCCTTTTAGCAAGCTGTTTCATGGGGAATAACATTCTTTACTTAAAACTATTTGTGTCTGAATATCAATCACATCATTATCACCCATAAAGAGAAATGTGAAGACATTGCTTTTAACCATCCTGCTATGCTGATGAGACAGAAACAGAACCATGTAACTCACCAGAATGTAAGAGTAATTTCTCAAATTTGGTAGGATATTTGCACTTTGTGGTAGAGAGAATAATGCCCCTTGAAAGAAGTCCACATTCTATAATCTCCAGATCCTGTATTATGTTACCTTAAATGGTATTTTAGTTTCCTAGGGCTTCCATAAACAACTGTCACAAACTGGGGGACTCTGAACAACAGAAATTTGTTCTCTTACAGATATGGGGGTCAGAGTCTGGAATCAAGGTGTTAGTGGGGTTGAATCCTTCTGGAGTCTGAGAGAGAGTCCTTCCCCATCCCCTCCTACTCTCTGTGTCTGATATGTTTCTGTTATTTATAAGGATACTCCTCATTGGAATTAAAGGCCACCCTAATCCACAATGATCTCATTTGGGGATCTTTAATTACATCTAAAAAGATCCTCATTCCAAATAAAGTCACATTCTGAAGTTCCAGGTAGACAAATCTTTTGGAGGCTACTGTTTAACCCACTGCACATGGCAAAAGAGACGTTGCAGCCATGAATACGTCTCTTGAGCTGGGTAGATTATCCTGGATTATCTGGATGGGCCCAATGTAATCACAAAGACCCTTTTAAGGAAATAGGTAAGGCAGAAAAGGAGACGTGGCAATGGAAGCAAAAGACAGAAAGGAGAGAGAGATTTGAAGATTTATACTGTTGGCTTTGAAGATGGAGGAATGGGCTAGGAGCCAAGGAATGCAGATGGCCTCTAGAAACTGGAAAAGACAAGGAAACAGTTTCTCCTGCAGCCTCCAAAAGGAACACTGACCTACTGACATCTTGAATTGAGAACTTTTGAACTGCAGAACCCTAAAATAATGAATTTAAGCCTTAAAGTTTGTGGTAATTTGTTACAGCAGCAATAGGAAACAACACCCTGTCTCTCAAATTCACATAATCAAGAAATATTTACACTCTACCTTCCTGTAGGAATTTTAATAAATTGTTAAGATTCAGATTTCTAAGCCACTTGGATGATATACTTACAAATGATTACAAATTAGTTTGCTATGGAATTCCAAAATCATCTTTATAAGAATTTATTAGTAATGGAATTTTTTTCTAAATTCATCTTTGTCGTCGACACAAAATAAATACAGGATTATGAAAAATCTTGAATGCTCTCTAAGGATAATTTTCAGGTGAAGAAATAAACCTGTTTGTATCTTATACTTATTAAAGATATACCTGACAAATTCTTGTTGTCTGTGGATACCAATAACATGTTTCATCAAATTAGGAAGCTTACATAATACTAATAGTTCTATTTAACTCCATGTTGCTTTCTAATGTAATGGTGTTTCACAATTAGAAAAAATCCATTATACGTCCACATCTGACAGGTTTTTACTCCACAAAAATTTCAATTTATTTGAGCACTAACATTGTAGCTGGCAACAATTTTGGAAAGTTTAGTGCTAATGCAAAAAAAGAAAATACCCTTGCAAAATTTACCACAATTGTTTACTTTCTGAAAATGAGCACTAAAACATTTGCATAACATCTGCACTGCTTGGAGGGTTGAAACACTAAAGCAATTAGCTCTGTATTCTATAATGCATGTTGCAACTCAAGCAACGTTGAAGTTGAGCTAACTTAATATTTAGTTAGAAAAGAAAGGCACTTTATTTGCCCTTTACTATCAGTTCTTCTTTAAACTGCCCGATCATGGTTAATGTGCTAAGAATCTTGTTTTCAAGATAATTGCAGGATACATCATTTTAAGAAAAAAATCTCTAAGGGACCTTCATTTAGTCTTTCTAATATGTGTGTGTTTACATCTATTTTATATACTTGAGTAGTACAAATATTACACAGCAGTTATAGTGTAGTCTATAAAGCTGCATGTTTCCTATAAGAAATTATAAGGAATAATTTATAATAGCAATATGCCAGAATAACTATGTTATTCAAGATTAGATGCACTGACCAATACTTTTCCAATTCTAGATAAATATCAGTACCTACAATTTTATTTTTAGGAAAATATGCTATAACTAAGTAATCATGTTTTATTTTGTGTTTGAATAGAGTCATAAGATTTGACAATAGACTCCTGATTTGCAAATACATTTAAATTGGCAATTTAAAATTTATTATTAAGTCACATTAAATTCTGCATTAAAATCACCATGATTATATGTACTATACCTTAAATCTAGACACATCATCACTATGTAGCTATGTACATTCCACAGGCGAACTTTAGTAATAAAAATAAAATATAAATGAGTGTTAAAAAAGGTCTGCTATATTGGAAAGACATGAGTCATCTCACAGCTGAACAGGGCAACATTCAAACAATTCTGTAAAACACCTACAAATGCTAACTAAATATTAATTTGATAAAAGATATTTTAATGCATGGCTATGCTTGCCAGAAAGGAAGGGAAGTGGCAGGTATCAGCAATGCAGAGGTCAGTGAGAGCAAGAATGGTGGGTTCTCAAGTTGATGAAAGAGGCAGGTAATCCTGTTTTGGTGGAGAAGGGCAGGTAATGCAGAAGTGATTAGTGGGTTTTAAAACCCAAGCAGGGAAACAGAAAAGAATGAGGGCTCTAGGTTGTGAGATGGGGAGTTAAAATTGAAACCTCTGCAAAAAGCTGGGTTCCTGAAAGGGCTATAAACCCTACATAGAAAAGACACACATCTGTCTACCAGGGGCAAAGTGAGAACGCTTGAATAAGCCATGTGTCAATGTTCAAAAGCAGTAAAATACAGTAACCTTCCCTCGAGACACTGATAACCACAGTCCTGGCTCTGTCAGGTTTGAAGTTTGAACTTTCACTCCCTGCATGGGCTTGTGGAGGAGGAAACCCAACATCCATAGGTTGGGTCACATTGTTTGGCTGATTATCAAGTGCTTCCTCTGTATCCAGGGACCTTTGGAGGGCATCCACACTGGACACACATAATAGCACGTTTCTGAGTGCGTCTACATTCCTCTTTCCCCAAATCCCTTGTTATTGGAACCTAAACTTGCTCCAAGTGCCTGAACATCCAGCATTTCACGCTCAGGTCATCTCCCTTTCCAGGCAAAGTGAGTAACTAAATGTGCGAATCAAGGCTGATCCTGAGCAGGGGAATCATTTTGTTACTGTCATCTTGAAGCTGGTATGAGACAGATCTCTAAACCAGGTTCACATATTCCCCACTTCAGTAAACAGGTCACAGGGAAGTCCCCTGGACATTCCAAGATTGATTGTAGAAGCAGTGGTCATCCAGCATTGTGGCAGAAGGAGGCAAGCTGAGAGTTCTACTACAACTTTGTTTGGCATTAAGACTGACTTATCATTGATGCCGTTTAGACCATTTCTTTTTTTTTTTTTTAATTTTTATTTATTTATTTATTTATGGCTGTGTTGGGTCTTCGTTTCTGTGCGAGGGTTTTCTCTAGTTGCGGCGAGTGGGGGCCACTCTTCATCGCGGTGCGCGGGCCTCTCACTATCACGGCCTCTCTCGTTGCGGAGCACAGGCTCCAGACGCGCAGGCTCAGTCGTTGTGGCTCACGGGCCCAGTTGCTCTAGCGGCATGTGGGATCTTCCCAGACCAGGGCTCGAACCCGTGTCCCCTGCATTAGCAGGCAGATTCTCAACCACCGCGCCACCAGGGAAGCCCATAGACCATTTCTAAAGGACCATGGAGTGCTTCTCAGCACAGGCAAATTTGTATCTAAGTAGAGCAAATGAGAAGCAGGTGATGCTGAGCAGGTTTGCTTGCAAAGACACCTAGAGTTTCAGGATTTGGCATTTAATCACTTGGGGGTCTCAGTAGAAAAGCAAAGAATGTTTCTCAAAAGTACAGTAGTTCTTTGGAGAAGAAGGCATGGTTTTGTGCCAAAACCCTGCATGCAGTTCAGATAGGGTTCAGATATAAGTGCCTGACCAAATGTGCATACAATACCCTGTCCATGGACCCACACAGCAACCAATCCTATCGACTCAATGATAAGGCCCAAATGTTAAAGCTGCTGACATTCTAGTGTGAATCAGATGGGAACTTTTGCTTTTTCCTTGTTCTGTGTTCAAATTAAAGCATGGCGTTTTATTCCACACGTAAATATCATGTGTAATATCCTTAATTTTAGGGTTTGTTTCTTCTAAAATCCAAAAAGGTCTAACAAGAGATGTGTGCCTTTTAAAGTGGTAGTGGCATATAGTACAACATCTTTCTCTATGATGTAAAAATAATAACCAGATTATTCCAGACTGTTGTAGCCCTCTTCTTTGCACAGAAACTATATTTTCACGAGATGAAAATATAGGCCCAATATTTTCATGGGATTCATTTGTCTCCTCTAATCCTATGATATTTTCTGTTCTCTAGGATCTAGCAATAAATAGAATGATTTGGCTTCATGTTATTTTAGTGATGGGAACAATTCAGTTTCTTTTGACTAAACGGTGGACAGAGTCACAGATCGATGCAAGCCTGTGACAGCAGTGAATGGAGGTGTACTGCTGGGCTTGCCAGGTATAAACCTCAAACAACTTCTAGTGTGTTTTCAATACTTGTCAAGAGGGGCAAACGAACATTCACCAGATCACTGGCTGTATACCAGATGCCAAAGCCTGTTGATTTACTTTGGTAAAAACAGACAGCATCTAGAACAACAGCTTCAGCTGGAGTCACCAGTGAATTAAGCTTAGAAAATCCACTGCTGTTCTCTCTCATTCCTCTATTTTCTGCACTTACAAATACTGACAATTAAATGGAAATGTGGCAAAAATTGTGACTACCTCTGAATTATTTTAATCCTTACGGTAATAACGGGATCTCTACATAGCCGAGATATGGAAGAAACCTAACTGCCCATCAACAGATGAATGGATAAAGAAGATGCGGTGTGTATATATATATAATGGAATACTATTCAGCCATAAAAAAGAATGAAATTTTGCCATTTGCAACAACATGGATGGACCTGAAGGGTTTTATGGTTAATGAAATACATCAGATAGAGAAAGACAAAAACTGTATCTTTTCATTTATATGTGGAATCTAAAAAATAAAACAAATGAACAAATATAACAGGGGGAAACAGACTCACAGATACAGAAAACAAACGAGTGGTACCAGAGTGGTCAAGTCTGGTGGGGAGCGGCAAGATAGGGGAAGTGGATTAAGAGGTACAAACTACTAGGTATAAAATAAATAAGATACAAGGATGTAATGTACAGCACAGGAAATATAGCCAATATTTTATAATAACTTTATATTGAGTATAATCTTTAAAAAATATCAAATCACAGTGTTGTATACCTGAAGGTAATATAATAAGTCAACTATATTTTAATTTTAAAAAAGTTTAGGGCAATAGGTTTCCAAAGGTGATACTATAGCTTACGCAAACTGAGTCAGAATTTAATAAAAAACTAGAATATATTTATAACCATTGAAAAAATTGGATAAGTAAGATAAATCACTTAAATTCTACTGACAAGCCAAACAGGTGGTTTGGACCTTAAAATAACATATAATCATCATCTTGCAAGCATTTATACAATGATTATGAATACACACAAATACACACAAGTATCTGCAACTTGCCTTATGAATCTTGTATAACTTTTATACCAAAGACAGTAGGAAAAAGAAAAATTATATTCCAAAGTCAAGAAAAATGTAAGTATAAAAACTGTAAATATTAGAATATTAACAAACGTTAAGCCAGCAAATCACGTTTGTAAAACCTAATCATATAGGATTTATCCCAGTTAAAATATGTAACAATTATTTGACATTAGGAAATATATATTTTGCTACATTAACAGAATATTATCTTAATCAATGCAAAAATGCATTTAAGAAAACTGGACTCTATCCATGATAAATACTCGTAGAAGTATGGAATAGAAACAAACATCTTTAACCTGATTAAAAAAATATGTAGTAAAAATTCTACAATTAAAATATCTATAGTAAACATCGTATTTCATGCTGAAATATTAGAAGCAAAGCAGCCACTGAACCAAGTTTCTGCCTCACTTCAGAACTCTCGCTTGCCCTGATACACGAACATTCACCATAGTGATAATCCCCACGTTATGTTATTTTAGAGCTTGAGGAAATTTAGAGTATGTGTATTTCAGCCTCTTTATTTTACTGTGAGGAAACAGGTCTGAGTGGGCTTAAGTGACATGTCTAAATTTATTCAACTAGTGATGAGTGGAACCTTGAATGGAAGCCAGTGTTCTGTGAAAGGAAAAAAAAAGCCAGCTAAAAACATGCTGGTTTGGGTCAGCACACACACACATACACACTCACACACACACAACACACACACACCAACTATAATCAACCTTGTTTATTAATTGTTCACTATTTATTTAACAATGAGTATTAAGCCCAGAATTAACCTTAGTCACTTTTGTCTCAGAATAATAAAAGAGAGATGGAAATGTATAAAAAAACACAAGGGACTTTATTAATAAAATGATATAACATTAAACTATGCTAGTAAATGTATTTTATTATATGGGAAAAATGTAAAAAAAAGAAAAGGAAAATCACTTTTGTTAAAGTTCTATATAAAATTTGGGTGGTCTAAAAGGTTATCAGTTTTGTTGACATAAAGCTGAGAAAAATAAAGTGCAAGTTTCCTGGAAATCAGAAACTCAAAGTATTTCATCGGAAGCCATTTACTACTTTAACTATTTGGCAGAAATCAATATATTACATGCTCAAAACAGCTTGAAGAACGAATAAAAATAAGTTTGAGGTATATCTTTTATAAGTTATCCCTAAATGAAGGCTGTTGTTATTCTATTTTCTCAGTTGATTCCTCTGTCTCGCTGGAATGAATATCTAGGGCCTACTATCATACAATTTGTAACCTCTCCTTTAGACTATGAGAGTACTAAATTAGTACTCATGACTTAATGAGCTTATTTATATACTGTATCCTTTGCAAAAATCATACTGGGAACCTACCTCATTTCTCCTTTCCCTTTATTTTATTTAATTTATTTTTTATTCATTCATTTATTTTGGTTTCAAGAGAGTCAACCTACAAATCATGGTTCTTATTAAAGTTTTTTCAGAAATATTGAGATCAACGAAAAGACAAGGGATTTATATATGTGTAAATGGCACAGAAACAGGAGAGAAAAACTAAATAATTGACGCAAAGCAAAATTGCACTGAACACTTGTTAAAAGTGTCAAGGAAGACTGTATTCAAGACTATTGCAATAGTCTCGAGCAAGTCTCCTGCTCAAGACTCCTGTAGTAGAAGAGAGATTGAACTCAACTCGGCTGGAGAGGAGGAAGGACTTTTAATTGCCTAATTGCGGAGTTAGTTTATGGAAAAGCTCTAGAGGACCTCAGCGGGGAGTTTGGTCAACGTGAGTAGGTCACCTTTGCTTGTTAATTGTCACGTATTAACAAACTTGGGCTGCTGCCCCCCCACGGAGACTGGGAAGGAGGCGCATTATCTTAGATGAATACATTTCAAAGGGGTAACTCCCAGGTCTTTGAACAAAATGTTTCTGGGTTGGAGAAGATTTCCATCTCAAAGGGGCAGAGAAAGAATTTACAATCACAAGTGTTCTAAATGAAATTTTCTAAGGGAGGTCAGGGGCCTATCCTCAGGAAGAAACCTGTCGAAAGTTGGTTAAGATAAAGGAACCGTTTAGCCCATCTTGGTCACTGATAACCACGATGGAAGTGTGGAGATTATGATTATCTTTGCGGAGTATATTAGGTGCATTAAATTTCCAAGGCAACTAATTTGAAAAATAGGGAGATATGAATGGATGAGAACATGTTCTGGTTTACTGAAAAAGAGCCTGACTAATTTCACCAATTAATACACCAGACTAATTCTTGTTTGTGGGATCTTTGCTAAGGAAGAAGGGTCTTAAAATGCAAACTGGGGGTTAGGGTAGGGACTAGGGGGCCAACAGAGGAAAAGGAAGAAACAGATTTTTTTAGTTTAATTTGTACTTAACACTATTACTGAGACTCACATGGCTTCTAATCAGAGAATGTTTCAGATATATACATATATATTTATTTTATGTATGTATTTATTTTTTTTTTACTTGAGAGTTAATCATTTAACTAGGTTGAAGGTTTTCCACAGAAAGTTTCAACTGACTCCACTGAAACTAAATTGGGCCCCATCCTCCCAGGGGGCACAGCATGAAATGTGACACAGATCCAGTCCTCCACATGGTTTTTAACATTAGATGAGATACCATAAAAAACTAACCCCTATTTTCTAGGTCTTGTACTTATTAAACCCAAAAAACCATAGCTCAATAAAATGATATAACTAAAATCTTATTCAACTTGATTTTCCAAGTACAGGTTTCCCCACTACCCGAAAGTAGAGCGTTTCTATGAAGCCTTTTAGAAGACAAAACGGCATAAAGCAAAGAAGCAATTACCTAAGGACACATCTTGCTAGGAGACACAAAATAGATCAAGATACAGCACAGATGCTCACAGATGCAGTTCGAAGCTATGGCGGCTTGATGCTAAGATGCTAAGTGTAGTTCCCTGGGAAGGAGACTGGAGGTGCCACTCTCACGGTTTGGGGTGCATGTTGCCTCTACATCAGCTGCTACAAGACGAACGCTGAATGCTGTTTTCGCTTTTCACCATTTTTTGTAAAAACAAAAATCCTCTTCGGATTTCTTTTGATTATCGAAAACAGGTACTAATGTACTAATGTCGGTCTTTTGTGAAAGTGAAGTGGTGTATAGCGAACTTTTGAAAAGCAGAGAATACCCATACATAAATCCCTCCCATGAGTGTTGGGGACTTTTTTTGTAACAGCATTAACTTTTTACAACACTAGGGAATTATGCATTGGACAGCACAAATGATGTATTAAACCCTGGTGGATTAGGAGTACTGATGCACTTTTAAAAAGTGCCATATTGTTCCACTGGATAAATTGGGCATTGGGAGGATGGAGATGTAAAATTCAGCATTGATTTCAGCTTCTTTGTACAACTGGACAACCAGAAGAATATATTTTCAAAATTCAAATGGAACTTACTGTGGCATGCTAAATCATTTTGGTAACTGTATTTACTTTGTATAATATGCTGCCATGTCTTTTGAATAGTGTTCCTTTTTTAAAATTCACAAGGTCTTGGGTAAATTATTGCTTTTAAGCAATTTAACTTTTTTCTTTTAGCTACTGCTAAATATGCAATAAAAACTGCATATAGGGGACTTCCCTGGTGGTGCAGTGGTTGGGAGTCCGCCTGCCAATGCAGGGGACATGGGTTTGAGCCCTGGTCTGGGAAGATCCCACACGCTGTGGAGCAGCTAAGCCCCTGCGCCACAACTACTGAGCCCATGTGCCACAACTACTGAGCCTGCGCTCTAGAGCCCGTGCTCCTCAACAAGAGAAGCCACTGCAATGAAGAGTAGCCCCCACTCTCTGCAACTAGAGAAAGCCCGCACACAGCGATGAAGACCCAATGCAGCCATAAGTAAATAAATAATAAATAAATTTATTTAAAAAAATGCATATAGCTTAATTTGACATAGAATTTTAGTGTGGTAAAAAATATAAAGGATTTAGTAACTATAGCTTTTAAAAGAACCTCAATAGAATATCTTCTTTTCTCAGTGTATATTTCAGTGAAACCACTAAAACTGGACTCAAAAGACTAGCCCTTACTGCTTCTAATTAATCTTAAAAGAATAAGTTATAAACTTGTAATGTAACACGATGAAAACACATGAGACATTCATACTTTAGCATATTTGAATCTGAAGAAGTCTTCAAAATTGCTAGTATCACTCTCCTTAGAAATAAATGGATTTGATTTGTATTTCCCTGATGATTAATGATGTTGAGTACCTTTTCGTGTACCTGTTAGCCATCTGTATGTCTTCTTTGGGAAAAATACCTATTTAGATCTTCTGCCAATTTTTATTTGAATTGTTTGTGTTTGTTTTGCTATTGAGTTGTATGAGTTCTTTATGTATTTTGGATATTAGCCCCTCCTTATCAGATATATGATTTGAAAATATTTTCTCCCATTCAGTAGGTTGCCTTTTCCTCCTGTTAATGGTTTCGTTTGCTGTGCAGAGGAAAGGAAAGTGGTTTGATGTCATCCCACATGTCGAGTTTTGCCTTTGTTGCTTTTGTTTTTGATGTTGGATTTAAAAAATCATTGCCAAGACCTATGTCAGGAGTTGACCGCTTATATTTTCATCTAGGAGTTTTATGGTTTCAGGTCTTATGTGATATATCACCTCACGCCTATTAGAATGGCTATTATCAAAAAGAAAGGAAATAACAAGTGTTGGTGAGGATGTGGAGAAAAGGGAGCCATTGTGCACTGCTGATGGAAATGTAAATTGGTGCAGTCACTATGAAAAACAGTATGGAGGTTCCTCAGAAAATTAAACATAGAACTACCATATGATCCAGCTATTCCATTTCTTAGTATTTATCTGAAGAAAGCAAAAACACTAACTTGAAAGGATATATGCACCTCCATGTCCATTGCAGCATTATTTACAATGGTCAGCACATGGAAACAACCTAAGTGTTCATCAGTGAATGAATGGATAAAGAAATTATGGTATGTGTGCACAATGGAATATTATTCAGTCATAGAAAAGAATAAAATCTTGTCATTTATGACAACATGGGTGGACTAAAGGGCATTATCCTAAGTGAAATAAGTCAGACAAAGACAAATACCACAAGATCTCTCGCATATGAGAAATCCAAATCTAAAACAAACAGAAAAACCAAACAAAAAAAACATGCTTATAAAAAAAAAAAGAAATGGAATACTGCTGTTGACCCTTGAACAATGCAGCAGTTGAGGTGCTGACCCTCCGTGCAGTCAAAAGTCTGCATATAACTCATAGCCAGCCCTCTGAATAAGTGGTTCCTCCTTGTCTGTGGTTTGGCATCCAAGGATTTAATCAACCTCGAATCATGTAGTACTGTAGTATTTGCTACTGAAAAAAATTTGTGTATAGGTGGAACCTCATAGGTCAAAATTGTGTTGTTCAAGGGCCAACCGTAATCTCATAATCTAAATGTTAATAATGTTATCCAAAAAGATCTAATTATCAAAATTATATTGATATTTTTATTATAAAACTAATATTTATTCTTAAGCAAAAGTTCATCAATGTTTTTCATTGGGTTAGAATGATTGCTAATTTCAGATTATAACTGCTAATTTTTGTTCAATAATATACAACCCAAATGCTGTATAGAAAATTGTAAGGATAAACAGAGTAATAAGCAATACTAAAAATAATATCAAAGAATATTAAGATAGACATTTTTAAAAATCAGCTTAAATTACGATTTAGATACACATTAGATTATATTTTTTAAATTGGTTTAAAAAATTATGGAGATATAATGTAAAGCATAGTGACTATAGTTAATAACACCAAATTGCATATTTGGAAGTTGTTAGAAGAGTAGATTTTGCTTTTCCTGTGGGAGTCGCCAGGTTGAGGGGAGCGTGGCCTTCTCCTCTCTCGCCATGGCGTGTGCTCGTCCACTGATATCAGTGTACTCTGAAAAGGGGGAGTCATCTGGCAAAAATGTCACTTTGCCTGCTGTGTTCATGGCTCCCATTCGACCAGATATTGTGAACTTTGTTCACACCAACTTGCGCAAAAACAACAGACAGCCCTATGCTGTCAGTGAATTAGCAGGTCATCAAACCAGTGCTGAGTCTTGGGGTACTGGCAGGCCTGTGGCTCGAATTCCCAGGGTTCGAGGTGGCGGCACTCACCCTTCTGGCCAGGGTGCTTTGGGAAATATGTGTCGTGGGGGCCGCATATTTGTGCCAACCAAGACCTGGCGACATTGGCACCGCAGACTGAATACAATGCAGAAGCGACATGCCATCTGCTCTGCGTTGGCTGCCTTGGCTTTACCAGCGCTGGTCATGTCTAAAGGTCATCGTATAGAGGAAGTTCCTGAACTTCCTTTGGTAGCTGAAGATAAAGTTGAAGACTACAAGAAGACCAAGGAGGCTGTTTTGCTTCGGAAGAACCTTAAGGCCAGGAATGATATCAAAAAGGTCTACGGCTCGCAGCGAATGAGAGCTGGCAAAGGCAAAGTGAGAAACCGTCGCCGTATCCAGCGCAGGGGACCCTGCATCAACTATAATGAGGACAGTGGTATCATCAAGGCCTTCAGAAACATCCCTGGAATTACTCTGCTTAATATAAGCAAACTGAACATTTTGAAACTTGCTCCTGCGGGGCATGTGGGACATTTCTGCATTTGGACTGAAAGTGCTTTCCGCAAGTTAGAGGAGCTGTATGGCACTTGGCGTAAAGCTGCTCCCCTCAAGAGTAACTACAACTTCCCTATGCACAAGATGCTCAATACAGACTTTAGCAGAATCTTGAAAAGCCCAGAGATCCAAAGAGCCCTCCGAGCACCACACGAGAAGATTCATTGCAGAGTTCTGAAGAAGAATCCACTGAAGAACCCGAGACTCATGTTGAAGCTAAACCCATATGCAAAGACCATGCACCGGAACACCATTCTCTGCCAGGCCAAGAACCACAAAATCCGGATGGATAGGGCAGCAGCAGCAGCACTAGAAGCCAAATCAGATGAGAAGGGGATTCCAGGCAAGAAGCCTGCAGTGGGGAAGAAAGGAAAGAAGGCTGTTTGCGTTAAGAAGCTGAAGAAGCCAAAGAAGGCTTTGGTGGGAAAAAAGGCTGCAGTGACCAAGAAACCAGCAGCTGAAAAGAAGCCCGCTAAAAAGAAGCCCGCAGAAAAGAAACCCACCACAGAGGAAAAGAAGGCTGCTGCATAAACTTAAATTTGTTTATTCAGTAAAGGTCAAATCATTTTGGACAGCTGATTCTGAATAAAGACCTGATCAAAGAGAAGTGAGAAACATGAAAAAAAAAAAAAAAAGGGTAGATCTTAAAAGTTCTCACGCCAGAAAAACAAATTTTGTAACTATGTATGACGATAGATGTCAACTAGACTTATTGTGGTGATCATTTCACTATGTATACAAATAGCAAATCATTATTTGTACACCTGAAACTAATATAATGTTATAGGTCAATTATACCTCAATTAAAAAAAAGTGAAAAAAAATTGGTTTAAAAATTAAAGAAAAAACTAACACAAAGCTGAAGTTGTTTTAGATGATGTGTTTGTTAAATTTTTAACTGAAAACTTTAATACATCTTAATTTCAATGTGTTCATTAAATACTGAATCCTGACAGGTACTATTTTACTGTAAATATTTTTCCTTGGCCAAATATGTGTTTACCACCTCGTACATCAGGCTCAATTCTATAATAGAGTCTCTTTTCAAAGTAAAAAATGCAATGAGCTTTCTTAAGAGACTCAGCTTCTATAGCCTTGCGGGTTTCACCGTTATAAACAGCTAGTGGTAGAGGGCACTGCTGTTTTAAATAATAGTGTTGTGGCTCACATTTTCAATTCTTTTGTTAGTTTGTTTTCTGACCAACAGCCTCGCTTCTATGTGGCCTGATCTAATTTCTTCCAGATTATAAATCAATACAGGTTAACATGACTGATGCAAGAAAGCAGAATGAAAAAAAACTGAAGTTACCATATAAGTCTATAAAGTGAGATTTACTTACAAATGTGCTGCCCTAATTCAGTGCAGAAGGACTCGACAGATAAGACAGAGCAACTCACTCTGCCACTGGATACTAAGTAATCGAGTAAAATGTTATTTCATTAGTCCTTTTACCTATTACTTAATTATGAATAAAGGTGACTTTTAAACTGTAAAAATTGGAAAATTATACATGATTTGTTAATTTAGGTTAACTTTTTTTTAACATCTTTATTGGAGTATAATTGCTTTACAATGGTGTGTTAGTTTCTGCTGTATAACAAAGTGAATCAGCTATACATATACATATATCCCCATATCTCCTCCCTCTTGCGTCTCCCTTAACTTTTGACCATCCCTTTATTTAAATCTACAAAATTAACTCCCCTTTCATATCATTCCCACCTTTGGATGATCAATATCATAATTTATGTTGTGGAGATAGTAAAACAACTTTTCTCTCTCATTACCTTCTATTCCTTTTATTATTTACATTGTATTTTTTAATTTTCTTCTCCCAGCTTTATTGAGACTTAATACTTTATGTTACCTGATTACCAGGCTTATTCAGGCTGGTTACGTGGAAGGATTTCGCCTAATCCCAAAGAACAAGGGTGAGGAGTAAGAGAAAATATTATGCATAGACATGTATGCAGAGCTCTTCCTGGAAACAGAAAGGACTCATGCCTCCCAAGGGAAGTAGGAGAAATACCATCACTCAGCACGTGAACATCGAGACACACACAAAGCAGGTGTTGCGCGGAGCAAATGGAGCGACTTGAGGGATGGACCACAATAAGGCTGCAGAAACTGAAGAGCATGCCACCCATTTTCCAAAAGAAATTTTCAAACTTCTTAATACATTTTTGCCTTAATCACCTTTAACTTCACAGTAAAATACCCTTGGAAAACATATCATTCATCTTTACATGTATTTATAGCTCAAATATGTATTCGGAATTTTCCATTAAGAATAATATACTATTCTTACTTTGCCTGAATTCACACAGGAGTAATTCTCTACAGAACTACATTTCATTTACTTTTTAAGTGTATAACTGGAAATGATTTGAATATAATGAAAATGCTATTAAATACACTTTTGTTGAACAGAGTAATAAACCTCACTCACTTTAATAATCAGAATGTAATCCAGTCATTCATCTTCTTGGAGAACACTGCTTGTCTGGTATAAAAGGTAACGGAGCTCTGAGTATGCCATTTCTCCTATTTTAATGTCAAACCAAAGCCAAGAAAGAATTATAAGTTATGACGCGTACATTGTTTGCTAAAAACAAACTCACAGCCCTATATTTATGCCCTGGGTGCAAAAATCTTAAATGGATAGAAGGATAAGAGTGGCTTTATTTTACAACTTTACTGGTAAGAATTGCATAAAAGATATGTAAAAATGGTGGAAATTCTAAGACACCTTGGGGAATTATAAAGAAAAGTACATAAAATTATAGTTGTGAGGAAGTTTGAAGAACACGTTTTGTGTTACTGAACGCTGGTAGGACTCTGAAGGGTGGAACTCATTCAGGCCTCCTCAATTACAAAATAATAGTTACCTTTCTTTTGCTTTTGTTTAAAGCTCCCATATGAATACGCTTGGGGGAAAGCATTATTCCTTTTAGAATACTACTGAGATTTGAAGATTCAATGGTTCAAAGAATGTGGGGTTTAATGCAAAAAAAAAAAAGATATCTTTTTAAAAAGAACATGACTTGTCTATTCCACAGTCTAATCTTAATCTCTCCCCAGATAAAGCATATTACTATGTAATATTCTCTTAATTTGAATACCGTCATCTAGAAACATTCTCCATTAGAGTTAAGACTTCCTTAGCATCATATGGACTGATTGCTTTCATTTCAAAAATAATATAGTTAATTGCATTCTTATTTTTTTTTTAAAAAAACCCTAAGTTTCTAAAACAACCTGGTTGCATTCATGTTAGGTACTCCAGTGACCCTTCGTTATTACAAACATATTATGAATTATATGTAATTAGCTGCACTTACATTCTGCACCGCTGCCCAGACGGGAAACTGCAGCATCAGCTTTGATTCCACTCAGTCTCAAACCTGCATGATTCTCTGTTTTAATTTGCATTCAGAACACCACCGCGTTTGACCTGGATTGTTTGGGAGGATCTATGACTTTAAGTTCTTTATAGAGGTCATGCTCGAGGCACAAGACCACAAGACACGGTTTGAATTACGACCAGGTTTGGGTTTGCTGAACACTGTAAGGCAGTGGCTTTCAACCTTGCCAAAACACTGGAAGCACCTGGGGAACTGTAAAAAACACGCTGATGCCTGAATCCCACCCGCAGAGATGCTGATTTAATTGGTCAGAGAGCATTGCAAAAGTTCCCCAGGTGATTCCACTGTGCAGCCAGGTTTGGGAACTACTTCTCTTAGCTGAGCATTGTCTTGCAGAGAGGAATGTAAGCAGGACTGGATTTTGAGAAGGTATATGGATGAGAGAGGAGAGAATCTGAAATTTTTGAGAGGCAAAGTTGTGATGATTACTACAGGAAGATGAAATTTTTAGGGAAAATTAAAACAGATGTTGGAAAGGAACATCAGGCAGTTGCGCTGTACTGATGTGTCATATGGTGCCCTCTTCTACGTTCTCACACTCAGTAAATGCTCTGCAGTGTTGGTTACTTGGGGGATGGCTATATGTTGGCTGAGATAACGTTCTATCTCTACCAACCTACCACCCACAAGTCGGGGGGGCCCTTGACAGTCCCTCCACATTCTATTTTAATTCCCTAGTTAACTGTCAGTCTCCTGCTTTAATTTGAATCTCTTTGAGAACGATTTTCTCTTTTTCATCACTGTGAAACATTGTAGTGTGCCTGATAACTATCTAAAATTCAGCAAATGTTTGTTGAATGAATACTGAATAATGACCAAGTTGAATGAATAATTTAAGATTACTTTTGCAATTAGTTCAGTTTTTTTAGGCAAATAAACAAAATACTCCCACACAAATACTGACTTTTCTTCTTTCTTGCCTTAGAGTTTTAAATATTAAATGTTTCCTTTAAAGTCTCAGACGAACTCTTTCGAGACCCAGGACTGAGCTGGGGGCTCCTTTATCCTTTTAAAGAAGCTTCTGAAAGAGGTAATATGAAAAGTGACATCAAGGATAATAAATATACCGTGAATTCTAGGAGAGACTTGTCTTGATAAAGCCTCTCAGATTCAAGTAGTTCATCTTGGCTATCTAAGAGCCGTTACCTAAGAGCACTTCTGCCCTTGGGAAGAACCATATGATGTTAAAAGATTAGAGTAGTGTGACAGTGCCAGCTTATTTGAGGAAAGATTCTCCTTCCCAGCCAGCCAGGAAATATCCTTACTTAGATATAATCGAATAGCCCCAACTTCTGATTTAACAACAGGTATGCTTTGCTCTTCTACTTTGGGCTTACCCTGACTGTTCCAGCTGAATGTCTTCTATTCTATTCTAATATTCTCCCTATTTTTACACTCTACCCTCTTTCTCATCACTCTCCCTCTGACATACTGATGAATTCTCCTAGTCATCTCTAGAACCCACATTAACCCTTCTAACAGATTATCGTTTCACCCTGTGCTAAAGTCTTCTCTTTTGGGTGTCATGAGTTCCAGTAGTTCACCTTCTGCACTCCACTGTTGTCATCTATTGACCTGAAAGCCGCTCGCCTCCACCCACATTCAATGAAGACTTTGGCAACAACCTTACTGTTCACAACAACACCTCTCATTTTCCTGGACCACTGCTGCTACCCAATTGTACTTTTGGTCCATAACAACTTTCATTTCCATCTCATGCTTTAGATAATCTCTGATCACAAACTCCTATGCTTTAGTCCCACTGAATTTATCCTTCGCCATAATTTGGAACTCCTTTCACAATTCTCTTCTGTCCCACTATTTTCTCCTACTGATGTAACTGGCTTTCTGTTGTATCATTTCAACAACTGTCTTGTTTTTATACTCAGTTGCCTCCATATCGTATCTTTCAGTTAGAACCAACCATTCCAGCTCTACATTTGTCCACCCTCAATTGTCTGATACGGCAACCGGTAGCCACACGGTCTACTTGGCACATGAACCATGACTAATCTGAATTGAAATATGCTGTATGTGTGATATACACACCAGAATTCACTGACCTAGTATAAAAAAAGAATGTAAAATCTCATTAATTACCTTGGTTGTGATAATCAATTCACAATGTGTGTGTGTATATATATATATATATATATATATATATATATATATATATACACACATATACCTATAGATAAAATCATCACTTTGTACTCCTTAAATATATACAATTTTTACTTGTCTATCATACCTCAATAAAGCTGGAAAGAATTTTTTAAAATTACAAATATGGCTTGCGTGTGTGGTCTGCATTATATTTCTGTTGAGCAATGCTGATTAACATGTGTCAAGGAACTTCTGTCCTTCACTGTCAACTCCTGAGCATTGAACTTGGTGAGAGAAATCATACAGATAGGTGTATTTCTAACCTAAAGTGTCCACTTCTAGCCTAAAATGACCATCACTACTCCTCAGACAACCTTTAACTTGTCCCCAGAGAATGCAAGCCCTAAACTGTCTCTCACAATTCATACAACACATGTGTACTGAGTGCGGACCATGCCAGTCACCAGTTTAGGAGCTGAGGATGGAGCAGTGAACAAGAGATAAGAGTCCTTACCCTCATGGTGGAGTCGGACAGAAAACAAGGCACATTAGGAAAATATGCAGTTTGTTACACAGATCAGGTAGCTCTAGGCTAAACTGAAAATGTGATTCAGGCAATTGGGATAGACGATGCCAACGGAGGAACAGTGCAGAACTTTTAGACAGTGTCCTGAAAAGGCCTCAGTGAGGATGCGGCATCTGGAGGAGTGAAGAAGCTGAGCTATGATTCTTGGGGAGGAGCCTTCCAGGGAGAGGGAACGTCAAGGGCCAAGTCCCGGCTGAGAGTGGAGCACAGCTCGAGGCCTGGACAAAGGCCTCTGTGGCCGGAACCAGGGCGCCAAGGAGAGAGAAGCAGATGGCTCAGTGAGTTTCTGAGTGAGGATGGCTGTGGGGGGCAGAACACAGGCAGATCAAATAGGTCACCATGTGGACTTTGGCTTTTCTGTCAAATATTTGGAGGGTCTTGTCCAGAGGGGTCATGCGATCAGGCTTAATTTTAACATGACTCTGGATGCAGCACTGAGAAAAGGGAGAAGAGAGATGAGGTTAAAAGTAGGTAGAATGGTTATGAGACAACTGCAGTAATCCAGGTGAGAGGTGAGGGTGGTTTCCACCAGGCTGGTAGCAAGAGAAGTGAAGTGCCTTCTCGCACAGAGGCAGCGAAAGCCTCTTGGCTGAAGCACTTCTCTGTGTCCAGATAATTTACCTACACCCCAACTCAGCCTTCCCTTTTTCCCTTTGTCAGAGGAAGCGTGACCCCATCCCCTCATTCGTTGTCTGGATCCAGTCCACTTCCTACCAACCGCTGTTGTCTCTAACATCTTTCCCTGTTGGTTCAATAACTAAACTTAAGAAAATGAGCTCTCCCTCAAGCATTCACTGTCTTCCCGTCTCATTGTTAGCTCTATTCTTTTTCTTCCTTTATAATTTCTGTCTCCAGAATCTCACCTCACCATTCATCTCTCTACTGCAAAGTGGCTCTAGTTGCCATCACGACAGGAAAATCCTTTTGACCTTCTGATTTGGAACTTCTTAGATAATTTAAAGTCCTCACTTTATTGGACATCTTTGTGGCATTTGATAATATTGATCATTCTCTTTTGGAATTTGGACTTTCCTCTGTTTACATTTATGTTGCCACTGGTCTGATAAACACTGGAATGCATAATCATATTTTACTTAACTTTGGTCTCTAATACCATGTATATAATTCAATTTTATGTACCTGGAACTCATAAACATATATATACATATACATAAACAAATTATAAATAAATATTTATATATAAAATAATATACATACATATATACTATTTATATATATAATGGTTAATTATATAAGAATATTTAATCTCAGTTTCCATAGAAACTACTCTTTTCCTTTGTTCTTTTATTTCTGTCATTGAAAGAATTCAGCCTTCTCAATGGGTCTGTGGTACCTGTCTCCCCAAAATTAATGGAATTGTTTCCCTTTGCTCATAAATAGGTTTCAAAGACAGAGACCTCCCTGCTTTCAAGGAAAGAGGATCCAGGGTTTCAGTTGCTAATGATTTTGGTCTCTAGGCTTCAAGGTCTATTGTAAAATAAAAGGAGTTAGCTTTCCCCCCTGCTCTGTGTATGGGTCACAGAAGTTTTAAGTTAGGAGTCACAAGGCGGATTGGCAAGGGGGTAGGTGAGGGAGAAGCTGCCTGGGAAACGCTGGGTTAGTGGATCAAGAGACCCCACTGGGCCCAGAACAATGAATCCAAGTCCTGCAAACAGCCGGCCGACACCAGCTTTCCTGTGTGTGAGAGCCTCCCAGTCGCCTCAAGACCTAAGGCTTTTTATCCTTAGAAGTGTCTCACCAGCTGTCTGTGTAGTGGGATCTGGCCCTAGTCTGAATAGCCCAGGTGGACCACACTTCAGTTCTCAGGATACCTGTCAGCGCTAAGTTTGGAAGGCAGCGGAGAGGTGGGACTGACATCAGGCACAGGGGTGCATGGGGCTGTGGGTGTGGAGGGGGAGGAGGCCCCACGCTGAGGCCTGAGGGGCCTGAAGGGGGAGCTCTCGCAGGTGCACTGGTTACCGATGACAGTTCTGTGGATGGGCCTCTTCTCATCACCACTATCCAGATTATTCCTAGCTCTCATTTCATGGATGTTTAGCTACAAATTCAAATGTATGGGTTCTCCATGGCATACGGATAACAGAAACAATTTTAATAAGGAGGATGTTTGCACATAATGGATTACAACAGATATTCAGATCACTTTATAAAAGAAAAAGGTTACCATGTTTCTAGTACTTGATATGAACTTAATTGGTTTTACTAATTTATTTAAAAAAATAATGTGTCAAGCAGAAACGGAGACTTTATCCAGGAAAGGCAGAATGGAAAGAAAAAAAAAACAAAAAACAGCCAAAAAAGTCTGTGGTTTTCATATACTCTGGGTGAGGAGACAACATAAAGACTTAAGTATTTCTGTGCCACAGAGAAAAGCTTTCTATCTAATGAAGACAGAAGCATGAGTTTTTCTCTCTGGAGTCGTCTTTTTCTGCCACATTTTTCCCTGATGGCCACTGATCATTGTGTATCCAGAGTGAAGAAGATGATAAAGCCAACGTGACTACGTGACTATCCTGATCCCTGTAAAATCCTCAGCAGTTTTACTCACTGCTACTCTAAGTAACTGTAAACTTACTTAATGTGACTCAACAGTTGGAAAAGAGAGACAGCTGTGGTATGCTGACACCGTAGAAGGCTTAAAACTACCATTCTTGGGGGCTTCCCTGGTGGCGCAGTGGTTGAGAATCTGCCTGCTAATGCAGGGGACACGGGTTCGAGCCCTGGTCTGGGAAGATCCCACATGCCACGGAGCCGCTGGGCCCGTGAGCCACAACTACTGAGCCTGCGCGTCTGGAGCCTGTGCCCCGCAACGGGAGGGGCCGCGATAGTGAGAGGCCCGCGCACCGCGATGAAGAGCGGTCCCTGCACCGCGATGAAGAGTGTCCCCCACTTGCCGTAACCAGAGAAAGCCCTCGCACGAACCGAAGACCCAACACAGCCAAAAATAAAAAGAAATAAATAAATAAAGTAGCTATAAATACCAAAAAAAAAAAAAAAAAAAAAAAAAACTACCATTCTTTCCAAGTCAAAAATCTAACCTATTGTTTTTGAAATTCCTACTGAGTTTATTTTTTCCTTTTTAATTTTAACCATGATTTTAAAATATAGATATTTCTTACGAAAACCAAATTTCTTACCTCTTTTGAAAAACTGATCTCACAATCTGTATCTCCATATGGCCACAACTGGCTGGAGTTGACTAGAATGTGGTAACCTGGTAACTTGAAAATCTAGGTAGATGAGCCTGGAACCTTTCTGTCTCTTGATGACTCCTTACTTACCAACCACTGTCAGGGTCAAATTCTGGTTTTAAAAAATATCAATGCCTGGGCCCCACCCTAAGGTTTTCTCACTTGGAATCAGGAATAGTTTAATAACTCCCCCAGTGATTTTATTATGCAACCAGAGTTGAGACCCACTATTCTAGACCAGTATTTCTCAGACTTAATGTGTATTTGAATCAACTACAGAACTTGCTAAAATAAAGATTCTGATTCATCTGAGATTCTACATTTATAAAAAGCTCCCAGGTGATGCTGGGCCCCCGGCAGCATTCTCAACCTTACTTACTATCATAAAATAGAAACTTCAAAATTTCATGCTTAGTATTCAAATTCTGATAATTTCTCAGCATCAACAGAACTTTCCTTTGTTGACCCTAACACCTTTACACCTCTTTTCCTCCCCCAACTTAGATTCCACAGTCAGGCACCCTCATCGATGCTTTGCATTTTCCTCCTACTGTCCCTTCTTCTTGTTTACTCCTGGGAAAACTCCAGCCCTGATTACAGACAACACTTGCCCTGCAACTGAACGGCTGAACTCTCAATTGGAGGTAAACACTCAACCATGCAGATGATAGGCTTGAAAGTTGAGACTGCAAATCTCAAATGGACACTCAGAACAGCAAATCAATCCTGCTACTAACAGAATCACGCTCCCACTGTGAGCGGGAACTTTCAGCAAAGAAATACATACATAATAATTATAATCCACCTTCCCTCCTACTATTATGTTAACCAGAGAAGCAGTGAGAACCAACGGAATGAGGCTGCATTCATGCCTACAGATAAGATACTTGCCTTTTTTTTCCTTTTCTCTCCTCCCTTTCCTTTCAATGCCGGTGGAGCTGGAGCTTAGAAGAGGGAGGAGAGGGATCAGAGATCCAGACTCAACTCTCCACTCCCTTCTCACCACAGGGGCCCACACGCACACACACACACACCAACACACACTCTTGAGTCCAGAAGCTGGCACTTTGGAGAGAAGCCCTTTGACTTAGCTCTGTGGCTCCCAGTTTAAAAAGAACATGACTGTGCCTTAAACACAAAAAAATAGGACTATAATAACAGATGTGGCTAAAAAGTTAAATAGTTTGGCAAAGGTACCACTAAGGAGTATGGGTTCACATAGCTCAGAAGAAGGGAAGCGTAGTAATTGGGAAAATGTAAAGCTGTTTCCTACTGAGAGTCCTCAGTTTACCAGTGACACTGGTAACTTTCACCTCTGCTTTGGCCACTGATTAGTCTTTTGATGGCTCACTAGTTGTACTGTTCACTAATTAGCCCCAGCATTGAACCTCTTTTCTTGGAACAGCACAACTTTATGCATCATTATTCCTCCCTTAAGTGAAAGAAAATTTTAAATGAAAATTAATATTACTGTGAATACATTATATTCCTCCATTACATTTTTTCTCAATCAGGAGAATATTTTTCCTTCTATTCATGTTGTCTGCTCATCCTGCCCATTAAATATTAGGTTGTTAGATTCTTAATTATTTCAAATGTTGTAGTTCATTTACTCATTAATGTGCTCAGTCACAAATATTTATTGAGTTCCATCTGCATGGTAGGCATTTAGAATCAGTAATAAGTTAAGCAAACTTTATCAAGGGCTTATAGTCTAAAATTTTCTCAGCTTTTCTTAAACGTGGTCTTATTGTTCCTAAAGCTGTATCCATTTTTTAAAAAATATATCAACTTTTCAATGCAAATTTTAAGAAAATAGAGTTTCTTTCAAAGAGCTACATAGAAGTTTTGTTACCTGAAAACTGGGTTCACCTCTTGGTGGTTGTTGAGCCAATAGACATAACCAAGCCAAAGAGCGGGAGGAGGAAAGATTTATTACTTGCAGCAAGTGATGGAACCGAGCAGGACCCTGTGGGGCTCCTGGGCACAAAAGCCTTCCTGTGTCCCCCATTTCTTGATTACAGGAAATAGGCTTCATTCACCCTCCATAACCCTCCCTGAGTTCCAATGGGCAGGTTCAAACAGTTGCTAATTAGGGAGGGGAGGGGATGTGGAGACCTGGGAGGAACAGTCAAAAGAAACAACAGAGCAGCCTTGGGGCAGGGTCCAGGTTCCCCCTCATGGGACGCACACAACAATACCTTTGAGCTGTTTTGCAGATACTGAAACCCCAACCAGGTGGGAGAAGTTAACTGACTGCTGCCCACCAGCACGTAGACCTCAGAGTGGCTGAAACCAGAAGGTTGATGACGCTGACTCCCGATTACCTCACCACCAACCAATCAGAACAATGTCCATGAGCTGACCACGTCCTGCTCCTTGAACACTCTAAGATGCCTCACTACCCCCTCCAGGTCGGGACACACAGTTTTGTTGGCATTAGCCTGCTGTGGCCCCCTTTGCCCGGCAAAGCAATAAAGCTTTTCTTTTCTACTTCATTCAAGACTCTGTCTGCGAGATTTAATTTGGTGTCAGGGTACAGAGGCCCGATTCGACTTCAGTAAGAACACTGGGGATCTTTCCCAAAGCAATGTTTCCCCGAACAGCAAAACTGGGGAAGTTTTAAGCTAAGGGTACATACATATTCATAAAGGGGCTTAAGCAGAGGAGAATTCATCATAGAATTGGGGCAAAGGTCGACAGAGTTCAAGCTTTAGTTGATTGAAGTCAGGATGGTCAACATCATCATTCCATCCTTCAACTGGGTGGGAGCCTTAGTTCCTACAGAACTCAAAGGTATATTAATATTATGTATTTCCCTTGAGGAGCAACTAGGACTGTATCACTGCACTATTGTTTCACTGCCTTTCCTCTGTTTCTGCATTCCTTTGTTACTTTAAGATCATTAATTACCAAGACCTGTTCAAGGGTAAGCATTGTGGCCAGGCTCAGGAACAAAATCGCTTAGGCCAAAACGGGTTCTCTTATGTCAAGAAAGCCATGCCTGGTTCTCTTTCTCCCGGGACCCCCTAACCTATCTGCTTACAGTTTCTCTCCAATTTGTTTATAAAATACAGATTAAAAAATAATAATAAAGTGCGTTTCTTATCTTCCTTGGACTTTAGCATTGAAAGCATACATCTATCTATCAAACACACTAAAGAAGATGATATTCTTAGTTTTACTTTTGTTAAAAGAACAAAATTCAACCGAGTAAATTTGAAGATCTAATTGGTTTCATTAGGCAATTCATGAATCGGGCAGCGTCCAATCTGGTAACTAGCAGAGTGCTCTGAGGGGTTGTACAAAATGGAAGGTTTTTATAGGAAGAAGGGTGGGGCAAGGGAGCTCTTAGCAAAAAGAAAAGAAAGGGTTATTTTTAGGCCAAGACATGGGGGAACTGGGGGGAAGGAATTGCAAGCATTTGATTGTGTAGATTTCTCTTCTCCTTGGGTGGGGAAGGAGAGGGTCACGCTGGCAGATTACCTCATTGGTGCTGACCGGAAAATTCCAGACTGGTTAATGAAGATTGCATTTCTGGTGAAGGCTGGAACTGCAATTAGGTTAGGTATTAAATCTAGTTTTGGTATCACTGGCTTTAGTGCAAGTGACACCGTTTTGGGCCTGTGGTTTTTCTCTTTAATACTTTTGACCAGAGATGGATGTACCATGGAAATAAGGAAGCTTAAGTTGCAGGGTCCCTTACTTCCACTATCTCAGGATACTTATCGATGTATGCATGTGGTCATATACATTTTTTTTTAATTTCAAAAATTATATACTTTAAAATTATTTAAGATTGGTGTCTCCTTCCATTACAACATTCCTCCACAACACTTTTCCTATTTGGGATTTCACCGGAATGGACCAAAGTAATATAGGAAGGAAAACAGGCTGGGAGACCTACGATTTGAAAAAACGTTGTTGGGAAAGTATCATTAAAATGAGAAAGAAACTGCAAGCTCCTGAATTGAAAGTACATATGAATATTACATTTATTTAGTAAAGACCTGAGAGAAAATGTAGACTAAAATTAATGAAATGCAAAACAAAAGTAACAATAAATTAAAATAATTCTGACACTGAGGTGCTAATTGTAATGAAAAATGATTTCAGATCACACTAATAACAGTAACTCATACAAAGGAAGCAATAAATTTTGAATACAAATAATTCATAGGCTTTTGAATTGTTTGATAATCCAATTAATGAAGTGGGATGAATCATATAAACATGTTGGAAAAATATTTAAATTTCTTGCTAATGTGTCATGAAATACTGATATGGACACGGATGACATAAAAATCACAATATAGCATGAAAACCAGGACATTAGTGACAAATTGGCTAGTGACTTTTATCAGTTCAAACAGTATTTAAGATGAGGTATTGCAGAAGGAAAATAGAGGTGCCCTGAAATCCTACATCTTAACATTTATTTCTCACAGTTTTGGAGGTTGGGGAGTCCATGTTCAAGGAGCTGGCAAATTCAGTGTCTGATGAGGGCCTGTTCCCTCTCCCCGGTCCACAGTAGAAAGAACGAGAGAGCTCCCTGGTGTCTCTTCTTCTAAGGGCACTAATCCCATCTATGAGGGCCCTGTCCTCATGATCTAATCACCTTCCAAAGTGATTAGATCCTCCTAATACGATCACAAAGTGATTAGATCCTCCTAATACGATCACAAAGTGATCATATTGGGGGTTAGGATTTCAACACATAAATTTTAGGGAGACACAAATATTCCATCCCTAACACTACCTAATGAATGAAATAAACAGAGTCTTGTGTTAGAGAATAACAGGAGAAAGGAATGCTGTTTTAGGTAAGGTGATAAGAAAATCTCCCTAAGAATGAGAACTAAATGTTACACCTGAATGATGAGAAGGAGGCAGCTATGAAAAAAATCCCAGGAAGAAATTCATGCAGAGGAAAGAGCAAATACAAAGTCTATAACAATATTTGGTGTTACACGTTTTATGCCTACTTCTTAATAAACTTGCCACCTCCTTTCTTATTTGGTTTTAATTAAATGGATTTTTATAATATTCCCTCTGTCTAATTGAGTATTTTTCATGAAAGATACTTAAATGTGTTGAGGAGTACCAACTGCACAACCAGTTTTGCTCACCATCTATGCTTCAATGAATAAGTCTCAAAAGACCCCTGGAATCCTGTTTAAAATGAGCTTCCATGCAACTCGATATTTGTCTTGAATTAATTATGAGGAAACAACGTGTGATGACACCTGACAACTAATTGCATCACTAGCGAAGGAAGCGTCCTTGTTAGGGCTGAGACAAGATGATTTGTGACCTCAGTGCTTATTGAAGAAATGTTATACTTGACAGCTTGCTGAAGCAGCTCTTTGAAAAGTAATGCAGCAATTCATCACCTTCATAATTGATAACATTATCCTATAAAATGATTTCATTTAAGGACAGAAAAACAAAGGATACCATTTGGAAGGATGTAATGAAATTGAACAACCAAAGAAATTTGAAATAGAAAAGCACACTGTGAGAATAATAGTCTGCATGAAGTCTATTAATATGCACTTTGTCTTGGTCAGGGGGTCAGATTAAGATCAGGAGAGTCAGTCTGCCTAAGTTAAAACTCCTGTTCTTTCACTTACTAACTCTTTAACCTTGCACATCCATTTAAACTTTTTGTACCTCAGTTTCTCAACAATGAAATGATAACAATAATATCTACCTCATATGTTCATTGTAATCATGTAACACAGAGCTTTGTAAGTAATAGCTACTATGATCATTATTACTTGGACTGATTTTTTAAAATATTAAATTTCCTAATTTTTTACCTAATTGTGTGGAGTTTCACACAACTCCAATAAGTGGAGATAAACAATCTGCTGGTGATTTGGTAAAACATTATGCCTTCAGGCTATGGTGTTAATTATGATCTCTTTCCTTTCCTTTGGTTACATATAAGTCTATATATAAAAATCTAAAGGTTTAGAGTATACTAAATGCAATGCTATTAATCTTAAATATAAAATAATGATAAATCCTGTATCTTCCATTGAAAATGAATTTCAGTGAACTGAGATAGCTGAAATTTACCACCTTAATACAGCACTCCTCCTGTGGTAATTCTTGGTGATGTAAAAAAAATTCATATATGATCCTTCCAATATCTTGGGACCTCTCAAACATCTAACCTCCTCCCCTTCCATGATCTTCAACCTCAAATCATAGCTTACACCGTGTCATTATCAGTAACTGCAAGGGCATCCCACTCTCTAGTTACCCTCAACTCATATTCCAGAGCTTTCCTGTTGTTCTGATGTTAATACATCCTTAGATCCACTAGAATTTAGGATTTATAGACTTGCTTTTTTACTCTCTCTCACCTTCATTTTCTCATTTCTTTCTTTAAGGAGATTAAAGTCCAATTATTATAAGCATTTTCTTGTATCCAACCTCAGGTCTCTTGCCTCTCCCTACCTTTGTCCTTGCTTGGCTAAACCTCAACCTTGATTAAACCTAACTCTCCACCTACTCTGTATCTATGCTGGAAACTGTGCATGTGAATTTAACAAGGGGAAATACACAATTAACTGACTGGTCTTATTAAATGCAGGATTCTCCTGCCTCAATTCAGTCTTGAATGTTCCTGGCAATCACACAATGTTTTCCTGGTTCCTTCAGACTCACACATGCCTAGAAGATTACTCCCTGGCATGTCCTCTTTTAATTTTCAATACCTCCTTCCCCCATCATTTTTCTCGGCTGTGATTACTTAGCTTTCTATTTCACTGAGAAAATGGAACAGTGTACAACCTTCATAAGCCCCATAAAACAACATTATTTATTCATTTGCTTGCAATTGTGCTAATATAATCTATCTTTTCTCCTGACAATACGGATGTGCTCTGTGCTTCTAGCAAAGGCCAACCCACCTACCTGTGTATTTGATTCTATTGCTACGCTTTCAATTACCCAAGGACTTTACTTCAGCAATTTTTCCCTCTTTTAAGTAGATTATTTTTCTCCCCTATACTGGATCTTTCCCATAAGAATACATTCAACTGGATTTATATCACTTTAAAAATCTATTAGCTTTATTATTATCTCCAGCTACCACACAGTTCTCTTCTGTCCACAAAAATGTATCTTCAGTAGTTATCTGCTTTTCGCTCATTCTCTCTTGAAAAACTCCAACTGGGATTTCATACCTATCACACCTATCAGACAGCTCTTATCATAACCACCATGAAATTAATGGTCAGTTTTAATGCTTCTTTCCCTTGACATGTCAGTGTTTGATATTCCCTTTTCCAAAACCTTTCTTATATTGTTTTAGGACATGAAAATCTCTTGGTTTTCCTCTTACTTTTTTGGCCTTTACTACTCTGTCTCCTTTTTTCTATATTGTCTTTCCTTCTGTATCTCCTCACTTCCCTGACTCCTTCACATTGGACATGTACAGGATTCTATCCTCCCAATCATATTTCAGTAGGAACACACCCCATTGTCAAACCAATCCAGGATAATGGCTTCATGGCTTTTCCTTGAAAACAAGAGCAGTGCTAGCTCAGGGAATTTTCATTTGCTCTTCCTTCTGCTTGGAAAACTCTTCCCTCATATATTTACAAAGCTGATCCCCTTTCCTTCTTCAAATCTTCACTCAACATGCCACCAACCCTCAATATCTCTTCTGAATTATCAACCTTTTAATCTCTGGGATTCAGTTTGAGTTTTTTTCCCTGACATATCTTCCATTTTATGATTCTCTCTTCAGTTGTGTTTAATCTTCTGCTAAAGCTATACACTGTGATCTTGGTTTTGGTTATTGTGTCTATAATTTTTTCCTTTTTATGGCTTCTTATTATCTGCTACATTTCTCAATCTTGTCTTTTATTTTTTAAGTATAGGAAGGATAATTAAAGTCTGGGCTTCAGATACAGACACCGATATATGGAGTCCTGTAGGTCTATTTTATGTTGATCTCTCTCTCTCTCTCTCATTCTCTCTTCATGCAGTCTTATCCCTATCATGCCTAACTAACTTTGATTGGATGCTGGACATTACACAGGGAAAACCTGTGAAATAATTTGAGGCCTATGTTTATGTTATCACCTCAAGACAGAATTTTCATTTTCATTTGGGAAGTAGCCAAGAGCTATAGAAATTTGGAATAAGTTTAATCCAGTTTCAGAGATTAAGATGATTTGAAGCTGATATTTAGTTTCTACAAGGACCAGCTTTCTTTGAGATCACTCTTACTTTTAAAGTGTATACCTTTGGGGTCTCAACCCAAGGCATAAATGGGAGTTAGACATTCCCCCTTGATGAAACTGGTCTCCAATTTATGTACCCCTATCCCACAAGATTTTCAAATATTCTGCTAAGTTTCTCAGACTCATGCCACCTCTTCCAGAATAAGTAAATACATTTAGAGGAAAAACACCTCTGCATACTGAACTCACTTCTCTAGGTTCCTATGGTTTTTTTTAATCTACATTTTGGACCCATAACTATTCACAATCTTGTTAATTCTCTAATGGCTTTGAGCAAATTTTTAAAAGAATATTTTAATCACAATTTTTATGTCTTCAGCAGGATGTTGGTTCAAATTATGCTGTATGTATGTTTCTCTGTTATTTTTTTATTTCTTATTTTCTCTTTCTCTCCTCAATTTTGGCTGGTACTTGGTCTCCCCAAGTACCAGCCAAAAAAATTCTTTATATACAATGGAAATGTAAATGAGGTTAAGTAAACACTTTAGAAATCATATTGTTTTGGAGAAAGTAACAATTAATATCTCTAAATAATATATTTAAGTATTAGGCATCAAATAACTGAAAAAAAATGGAAATAAAATTGAAAATCTGAACTGCAAACTTTTTTAGGTCTACAATTAAAGTATGGGCTTTCTACCTTTTATCTTGGCTTTCTTCTACATGCTTTATTTTCAGGAAATAATTGCAAATTTCACATGCAAAAGATAATAATTGAAAGCATTATAGACTGCTCTAACTGGACTTCTGGCACAGATAGAATGTTAAACCAGAAGTTCAACAGGCATTGACTGTGTGCCCAAATGTATTTCCAAAGACAATTAAAAACAATTAGTTACTATTTTTCTATTTTCTTCTTCCTTATTGGATATTCTAAGTTATTAATCATTCCTCTGAGTACAGACCAAATGTCATCATTTATGGTCTATTTGCTTATATCCAAGTAGACAGTCACTCAGGTGACATTTGGTGTGTACAGGAACATATTTTGGGAACTCAGCCAATGAATTTAGGACCAAAATCACAGACAAAATTCTAACAAGATGAAGTTTGCTAAAGGCAGTACTGTTGTTGACTACCATCCTCATTATTATGGAAAATAACTGAGTTTACATAAGGTAGACAATCTATTTTGAATACCTGTTTATTTTTCAGTTCATCATTTATGCAAGAAATGTATATTGATAGCATTTCTGACCTTCCATAAAGACGGATACAACTTTCACAAGCAAAAACAGAATTAAAAAGGAAAGAGGAGCAGTCTAAAAACCTTTGTTATGAATAAACATATCTATTTCCTGGAATCTCTCTTTGTACCACACTCTTTCTCAAACCAAGGACAAGGTGAGGTTTAAGGCTGAACCCTCATCGCTCTCAGTAGTGGGGAAAGAAGAGGCCTAGCTTTGTGATAATAACAACAAACACTGTCAAGTGAAGCTCATATGCTTGAAAAATTAGCATCACAGACTAAAACTTTATGCATTTTGGTATTTCCTTGAGGAAAAAAAATCACCATCTGCTCCTGCTTGCTCTTGCATGCTTCTTGTGAATATGGAAAATAGAGCAGACCTCCAAAATTCTCTAGGTCTTGTTGGGTTTTGTTTGATAGGGGAAATGGGAGAAGATGAAGGTAGGGGGTGTGGCAGAGGACTAAAAGATAACTCCACATATTTGATACACATGATGTGTGTGTACATATACATGTCTTTCATTCACATTGTGCCACAAAGGGTATCGCCTATGTAACACTAAGCATCACAGCCTTCCTCTTTTGTATCCTCTGCCATGTGCACTCAGCAAAATCAATTTCTTAACAAAATTGAAAAAAAGTTATCTGCCTTGAAGAGAAAATTGGAGTTTCTGACATCCGTATGAAGTGCAGAACATATTAAGAAAGAAAACTTTCAGACAGAGCCATAACAATCTCTTCATGGCTCCTAAGTACTATGACATTATAGCCAAATTTAAAATATTCTTGGGCTTCATGGCTCCTTTTGTTTGCATACCTGTTTTCCCAGCTGTGAATCTCTATCAGTTTTTTAAAATTTTCTCTGAAAATTTTTTCAACTTCGCCATTAATGCTGGTATTTAATTAATTAAACATTTAGATAATGATAAAATTTATGAGTTTCAGATTTATCCTAAAATATATAAAGAAGCACATTACTTGTTCTTGGTTGTGTTTGATGTATAAAGGTCAATAGGTTGACCTACAGTCTCCAAAGTTTTAATCAAACACAAACCTAGGTGTTGCTGTAAAGGGATTTTGTAGATGTAATTAAAGTCTCTGAAAAGTAGACTTTAAATCAGAGAGATTATCTTGGATGGGATTCACTTAGTCAATTAGGAAGGCTTAAAAGAGAGTTGGGCTTTTCCTGAAGAGAGAGACAGAGACAGAGACAGAGACAGAGACAGGAGACAGAGATTGATTGATTGAATCCTGCCTCTGCACTATATCTCCAGCCCACGCCTGTGGAATCCCAGTCTTCTCGTGCGCTTCCCTCCTTGTCTGCTTTATGGACTACAGACTATGGATGTGGGACTTGCCTAGTAAGACCCTACAATTGTGTTAGCCAATTCTTTATAATTTCTCTCCCCCATCCCGCTTCTCTCAGGTTTTGCTTCCTTGGTTGAACCCTGACTGCTAATTAGTATAAGCCTTTTCATAAAAATCACCTGCATTGAAAGAAAACACATTCTTGAGCTGTAAATTAAGAGACCTTCCCATATGCCCCCTGCCCCCACACATGCCTAGCCTCCACCATTATCAACATTCCCACCAGAGTGGAACACTTGTGACAACTGATGAACCTACATTTACACATCATTATCACCCAAAGTCCACAGTTTATATTAAGGTTCACTATTGATGTTGTACATCCTATGGGTTTGGACAAATGTATAATGATATGTATCCATCATTATAGTATCATACAGAGTATTTTCTGTGTTCTGCCTATTCACCCTCCACCTCCCTCAACCACCAATTTTTTTAATGTCTCCGTAGTTTTGCCTTTTCCAGAATGTCATATAGTTGTAATTATACAATATGTAGCCTTTTCAGATTGGCTTTTTTCACTTTGAAACATGCATTTAAAGTTTCTCCATGTCTTTTCCTGGCTTGATAGCTCATTTCTTTTTAGTACAGAATAATATTCTATTGTCTGCATGTACAATAGTTTATTTATCCATTCACCTATTGAAGGACATCTTGCTAGCTTCTAAGTTTTAGCAATTATGAATAAATCTGCTATCAACATCCATGTGCAGGTTTTTGTGTAGACATAATTTTCACTTCATTCGGATAAACAGCAATGAGTGCAATTGCCGGATCATATGGTAAGAGTATGCTTATTTTGTAAGAAACTACCAGAATGTCTTCCAAAGTGGCTGTACTGATTTTCATTCCTACTAGCAATAAATGAGAGTTCTTGTTGTTCCACATCCTCACCAGCATTTGACATTATCAGTATTCTGCATTTTGGCCATTCTAATAGGTGTGTAGTTGTATCTCATTGTTGTTTTAAATTGCATTTCCCTGATGACATATGATACGGAGCAGCTTTTCATGTGTATATTTGCCATCTGTATATCTTCTTTGATAAGATGTCTCTTAAGGTCTTTGGCCCATTTTTTAATAGGGTTGTTTGTTTTCTTATGTTGAAGTTTAAGAGTCCTTATATGTTTTAGATAGCAGTCCTTCATCAGATGTGTCTTTTGCAAATATTTTCTCCCAGTCTGTCTTGTCTTTTTCTTTTCTTTTTTTTTTTTTTTTCGGTAGGTTTATTCCTAGGTATTTTATTCTTTTTGTTGCAATGGTAAATGGGAGTGTTTCCATAATTTCTCTTTCAGATTTTTCATCATTAGTGTATAGGAATGCAAGAGATTTCTGTGCATTAATTTTGTAACCTGCAACTTTACCATATTCATTAATTAGCTCTAGCAGTTTTCTGGTGGCAGTTTTAGGATTCTCTATGTATAGTATCATGTCATCCGCAAACAGTGACAGTTTTACTTCTTCTTTTCCAATTTGTATTCCTTTTATTTCTTTTTCTTCTCTGATTGCCGTGGCTAGGACTTCCAGAACTATGTTGAATAATAGTGGTGAGAGTGGACATCCTTGTGTCTTTTTATTTTCTTGGCAGTGTCTTTTGCAGAGCAAAGTTTTTAATGTTAATTAAGTCCAGTTTATCAATTATTTCTTTCTTTGGTGTTGTATCTAAAAAGTCATTGCCAAAACCAAGGTCATCTAAGTTTTCTCATATGTTGTTTTCTAGGCTTTTTACAGTTTTACATTTTACATGTAGGTTTGTGATCCATCTTAAATTAATATTTTGAAGGGTGTAAGTTCCTTGTCTATTCCATTTTTTTGCATATGGTTATCCAGTTGTTCCAGCACCATTTGTTGAAAAGACCTATAGTTTTTTGGTTTTTTTTTTTGATGGATGTATCCATTGACTTTTATCAAGAGAAGGGCAAACCACTACCTTTAATTTTTATATTGGTCCTGGTTAAGACCCATCACAGTGGTTTCTTTAAAGGGTCTAGAGGAAGAAAATTCTTCCCCAAGAATTGCACTCAGGTCTGTCTCCTTATAATGCAGTCAACCTCATTTCTTTTCTAGGCATGTTAAATGGAATAAAACTTAAGAAACAAAGTAAAAATTCTTCAAGAAATAATTTTCCTTCTGCTACAGAGACTATGATATAAATCTTTTGTCACATTTCATAGTTGTATATGAATCTCATAGTTTGTGAATTAAGCATATTCCAGCAAATTTACTATAAATTACAGATAAATATTCATAATTTTATTATTCCATGTAATATCAATGTGAGTTTACCATGAAAATAAGATTAAGTACAAAGTTTTGGAAAAAGAGAGTGATATGACAGTGGTTTTCTGGCAAATGGAATAATGTTATACAGAAGTTGATTTTAACTGCTGAGATTTGTCACCTACATAAAATCAAGCTTTTGGCCTCAGTGTCTTTTCTGTCATTCAATCTGGTACTCTTGTAGACCACAAGAGTATCTCATATACTTGATGAATATTTTAATGAGTCTTTGATTCCATTCTTAGAAAACTGATTTCCTCTTCCTGTTTCATAAAAGTATTTATATTGCCTAAAGGAATTCAAGTCTGACTATTTTCACCTCAAAATTCTTTAAGATTGAGTGTTATGGTTTCATAAAGTAAATTAGGTTACTACTTCATACCTTTATCAAGTTCAAATAGTTACATATTAAGTTTCTGAGACAGTGAGTATGTATAGCCTACAACACACAGGATAGTTTGTCAATGTATGATTTTGAATATAGTATTTCACAAATTATTGAGAAGTAGTTTTATTTTGGCTTACTCCATATGTGAAGAAAACATCCACAGCTTCTCTCTTTGAAGAAAAACTGATGGTCTTAATATTTGAAACCCATTTGCCAATTATTCATTTGAATGAGGCTCTCAAAGGTAATATACATTTTTAAAATGACCAACTGTAGAAGGTCATATATATATATATATATATATATATATATATATATATATGTCTTGTTATTCTAGAAATTAGCTATATGAAAATAGCAATGCAATAATATTTTAGAACAGTTCTAGCTCCATTTAGAAGAATATATCACAGTACATCTGTACTATTCAGTAATGTATTTGCCTCTATATAACGGAAAATCTAAGCAAAGAGTGTCTTAAATAATAATTTATTTGTCCCTTGTAATAAGTTGAAAGATAGGAGTCCAGGGCTGGCGTGATTATTCAGGTTCCTTCTACCTTTTATATCTGCATTCCCTGGAAGGTAGACCTCTATCGCCATACTTGTCAAGAGTTCTGCTATTCATGTGCATGTTCCAGGAAGGAAGAAAAGAATGAATGTTTTAGGAAAAAAAGTTCCCACATACCAAGACTTTTCTTCTCTCTCTCTCTCTTTTTTTTCTATTTCGGAGGATGCTCCATATTCAGGGACTTGTACTTACATTTCTCATTAGACATTTTTATGTTTTGTGAACACCCCAGTTGGAAGGGTTGTTATTAGATGGAGTATTTGGTTTACTAGCCCTTACAGTAAGAAAAAGCAAGTGAGAAGAATGTTGGTAATAGATGTTGAGTGAATTAACCTTGTCAACTCCTTTGTTTTTTTTGTTGGTTGTTTGTTTTTGTTTATTTTTTACTACTGTGTAACAAACTGTCTCAGAACCTAGTGGTGTAAAATAAGTTTTATTTGATTTTCAATTTTGATTTTCAAAAATTTTTGAAGAGTTTAGGACATGACCAACTTCTTAGTTTATCTCTGACCCACAAGGCATATGCTAGAGCTGTTGAAAACGCATCAAGAATGTTACAGTCATCGGAATAGACAAGCCATCAGAGTTTCTGGCAAACTCACAATGTTGTAGAGACAAATTTTTGAGTTTGGGAAGGACAAGGAACCCCAAACTCGAGGGTTCAATCCCAGAGAGAATGGAGACATAGAGAAATGAATCTGACATTCCAGTTTTCCGCTGGATGCTTATGCCAATTTCTTAAGCTGCACAGGACCAAGAAATAAAAAGGTAAGTTCAAAGCCTCTATAAAGCAAAGTTTTTATCAGTCTTATAGTGCTAGGAAGACAAAAGTTGGAAATAGGATCTGCCAAAACGGAAAGAATCTAGAATATGCCAGCCCTTAGTGGGGAACCTCGGTTCTCTACACTGTAGATGTGGGATAAATCAGAAGGACAATCTTACAAAAACTGTACTCAAACTTAAGTGAGCTTAGTTTCTGCTCTACTCAAAAAATAATAGACTAAACTCACTTTAGAGAAAAATAACGTTATCAAATTCTCAAAAACATTCCATATGTAGTATCCAGCTACAGTGGGTTGAATTGTGTACCCCAAAATTAAAATGATCAAGTCCTAACTCTGGTACCTGTGAATGTGACCTTCTTTGGAAATAGGGTCTTTGCAGATGTAATCAAGCTGCAACGATATCACACTAGATTCAACTGAGACCTACATCCAATGACAAGTGTCCTTATAAGAAGAGGAGAGGACACACAGAAAAACACACACATAGGAGAAAACAATGTGATGATGGAGTCAGAGATTGGAGTAAAGCAGCTAAAAGCCAAGGAATGCCAAGGATCACCAGTAGCCACCAGAAGCTGGAAGAGACAAGGAATGATTCTTCCCTACAGCCTTCAGAGAGGACATACCCCTGCAGACACCTTGATTTCAGACTCCTGGCTCTCAGAACTGTGAGAAAATAAACTTTTATAATTTTTGGCCATCCGCTTTGTGGTACTTTTTTATAGTAGCCTTAGGAAATAAATACATCACCATTCAATTATACATTACCAGGAATTTTAAGAGACAGACCTAGAGAAAATCAACAGTGGATTCAGAGCAACAAATGATGGTTATTACAATTACCACAATAACTATGAAACATATCTTCAAGAAAATATATAAGATCTTGGAAACTTTTATCAGTTAATTAAAATTTATGAAAAGGGTAAGATGAAAAGTCTAGAAATTAAAAAATATATATATGGAAAAAATTATGATTCAGATAAATAATTTGAACAGCACATTGGAATCAACTGAAGAGAAAATTAGTAAACCATTAGAAAGACTAGTAGAAAATATTGTCTGAATAATGGAATGTCAAAGGAATAAAAATATAGAAAGTACAGAAAAATATATGAAATGGTGAAAAAGCCTAACAGTTGTATAACAGGAGTCCCAGGAAAGTAGGAGAGAAAAAATGAAGCAGATAAATATTTGAAAAGATAACAGATAATATATTTTCTAAAACCAATGAGAAACATCTCTCTGTTTCTTCAGGAAACTCTTTGAACACCAATAGGGTACATAAAAAGGAAATCACCCTAGATTTTCATATCATAATGAAACAAAATCTGACAACAAAAATAGTATCTTAAAAGAAGTCAGATAATAAAGGTATATTCTTAAAAGGAGCAACAGTAAGAAAGAAAACTAAATTTTTTAAATGAAAACGATGGAGGAATACATATTGAAATTCAGAGTTCAATGCATACAAAAGGAATAGTTGAATAGCAAAGATTTATGTATTTGTCCCAAGAACTTAGAAAAAGAACAGAACATAAAACCCAGAGAAAGTAAAAGAAAAGCATACTGATAAAACCAGATAATGATAAAAACAGAAATCAATGAAAGAGATAATAAATACACAATGAAGAGAATCAGCCAAACCAAATATTTTTGGGGGGAAAGAACTAAAATTTATAAATTATTGCAAGATTAATCAAGAAAAAAGAAACAAAAATAGCAGGAATAACAAAGACACAATAGCAAAGATTCTATAGATTTTAAGAAGTTCAAAAGATGATATTATAAGCAACTGTGGCCAATAAATATTAACTTTTTCAAGAAAATAAAATTGCAAACATTTTTTAACCTTGGAACAGGCAAAGATTTTTTTTAAAACTGATGTAAAATAAAGGAAAACATAGATCAATTGGGCTACATTGAAACTAAGAATTTCTGTTCATTAAAAGACATACCATTACAATTATGAAAAAGAAGCGACAGAGTGGAGGAGGAGATTTACAATATTTATATCTGACAAAGAACTTGTATCTGAAATACAGAAAGAACTATAAATGAATAAGAACAGCAAAGAAATTCCAAGTTTTAAAAATAGGCAAAAATCTTGAGTACCCACTTTACAAAACAGAACATACATATTGTTAATAAATATATAAAGATCTGTTCAGACTTTTAAGTCATTAAAAAATACAAATCAAAACCACAACATGATCCCACTAATGTGATAACCACTACAGTAGCAAAAGGAAGAAGGCTGACAAGATCGAGGGAATGTGAATGAAGAGCAATTGAAAAGCTCAAACAACAGTGTTTTACTCTTGCTCGTATCACTTTGAAAAATGCTTTGTCCTATACTCTGATGCAGCAATTTCCCTTACTAGGTAAATACCCATCAGAATTGTTTCCATAGTTTATCAAACATTGCTATTTATAACAATAATAATAAAAACTTCAACCAAATGTTCACCATTAGAATAGAGAAGGATATACTACATTACAACAAAATACCATACAGCACTAAGAATGAATGAATAGTTGCTATACTCACATCAAATTTGAATCTCACAATGTTGAATGGATGAAGACAGACACGTATATACTGAATAATTCAGTTTATTAAAAAAAAAACCCAAAGACAAGCAAAAATTCTATAGTGTTAGAATTCAAGATAATGGTTATTTTCACGTGTGGCTTACTTACTGGTAGAGGTTATGAGTTGGGGTTTCTGAGGCACAAATCATATTCTATTTCTTGATGTAAGTGCCCATTACATTTTTGCTTTCATTTTTTAAAATTTATTGTTTTGTGTACTTTTCTGTATATATATTTCAAAAAAATTTATTTAAAAAATAAAAATGTTAGTTAGAACCCATAACCAAGGGTGAGGTGGGAGGTGGAGGTCAAATCACTTGGGCTTTAGAGTCTGAAAGGTTTGGGTATGAATATTGGCAGTGCAATTTCTGGTCTCTGTGGCCTTGGAAAAATTACTTAACACCCCTGAGTACTCAATTTAATAATATTAAAAAATAAATAATAATACTTTTTAGTCATAAATTGCCTTCCTCGGTAACAGAATGTACATTGTGTTGTGGATGACAATGTGCCTATCTTTTAAAAGAAACAAGCAAACACGCAAAAAACAAACAAAACTATTTTTCATTGTGTATCACTGAAAATATTTTAAATTTATTCTCTATGGCCAGTGCCAGTAACTACAGTAAAATTATGAGATACTAAATTGAATAATTCATGGCTTTTTCTCATATGGAACTCACAAGCTCTTAGGGAAAACAGAGAAAAACTATGTTTCATTTAAAAATTTAAGTTCCATGACAACAGGAATCAAGTTTTTGTCTTATTCACTCCCTTAGTCTCCTGGCCCAGCATGAAAATGTTTACTGTAGTAAGTAACAGTCACTAAGTATTTGTGAATTGAATGAATGAACATGAAAGTAAAGAGCTATCATAGAAGACCTCACATGTTACAGTGGGAGAATGAAGAACTGTGTGCACCTATATCTAGGAGTGTTGGAAGACTACACAGCAGGGGGAAAATTAATTTAGAGCTTAAAAGATAAGTAGGCATACATCAGCCTTGGTGGGAGAGGAAATTGAGAGAAGTGTAGCAAAGCAGTAGAGGCATTCTTAGCAAAGAAGACATAAAGTACTGAGTTCTTTTTTTCCTGTTAAACAGAACAGAAAATCAGGAGACGTTAAAGGAAAAATAATGAAAGAAGCAGTGTTTCTACAGTAGTCTAAATTCTCTTTAAGTTCTCCCTACAGCTGTGATGCACTGGGTTGCCAGTTTTGGTGACTACCTTGGCCTCCTATTCTGGGTAACTTCCAAGACCAGTTGCTTTCCAGATATCTCCGCTAGGTTACTTTGTTCCTCATTTTTCCAGGGTTCTGTAATGTCACTGAATAACTAATGTGATCAATGCATTTAAATCACGGTAATAACCACTTATTTCTAATTTCTGAGATAGTATTTCAATGCCATACAATATTTAAATAAATGGATCTTTAAAGGAATGGATAATTTGAGGAGTCTAACCTCTATGGGAAATATTTTGGGACATATATGACTTTTTCCAGTGGACTCAGGCTTTCTTTTTTTTTTTTCTTTTACTTTATTGAGATATAATGGACATATAAAATTGTAATATATTTAAAGTGTACAACATGATGATTTTATATATATATACACACACACACATTGTGAAAAGATTCCCGTGATTAAGTTAACACATCCATTACCTCACATATTAACTTTTGTGTTTTGTTTTGTTTTGTTGAGAAAGGTGAAGTTCTACTCTCTTAGCAAATTTCAGTTATACAAAACAGTATTTTCAACTAAGTCACCATTTGATCTCAGGCCTTATTCATCTTATAACTGAAAGTTTGTACCCTTTTACCAACCTCTCCACATTTCCACTACCCCCAGGCCCTTGCAACCAAAGCTCTACTCTCTGTTCCTGTAAGCTCAACATTTTTTTTTTTTCAGATTCCACATAAAGTTACACCTTGCAGTATTCTATCTGGCATATTTTACTTTAAAAATGCTCACCAAATTCATTCATGTTGTTGCAAATCGAAGGATTTCCTTCTTTTTTAAGGATGAATCCCACATTTTCTTTATCCGTTCATCCACCAATGGACACTTAAGTTGTTTCCATACTTCAGTTATCGTGAATAATGCTGCAATGAACATAGGAGTAGGTATCTCTTTGAAATCCTGATTTTGTTCCTTTTGGATATATACCCAGAATTGGGATTGCTGGATCATACGGTAGTTTTTGTTTGTTTGTTTTGAGAAGCCTCCCTGCTGTTTTCCATAGTGGCTGCACCAGTTTACATTCTCACCAATAGCACACAGGGTTCCCTTTCTCCACATCTTCGCCAGCATTTATCTCGTCTTTCTGTTGATAGCCATCTTAGCAGGTGTGAAGTGATAACCCTTTGTGGTTTTGATTTGCATTTCCTTTTTTTTTTTTTTTGACCCCTCTGTGCAGCTTGCGAGATCTTAGTTCCGACCAGGGATTGAACCCATGCCCTTGGCAGTGAAAGTGTGGAGTCCTAACCACTGGACCGCCAGGGAATTCCCTGATTTGCATTTCCTGATGATTAGTGATGTTGAGCACCTTTTCATATAACTGTTGGCTATCTGTATGTCTTCTTTGAAAAAATGTTTATTCAGGACTTTTGCCCATTTTTAAACTGGGTTATTTGTTATTTTGCTGTTGAGTTGTGTGAGTTCCTTGTATATTTGGATATTAACCTTTTATCTGATATGTGGTTCTCAAATATTTTTTCCATTCTGTAGGTTGCCTTTTCATTTTGTTGACTGTTTCTTTTGCTGTGCAGAAGCTTTTTAGTTTGATGTAGCCCTACTTGTTTACTTTTGTCAGGCTCCATTTCTTAGCTTTACTGTTACCTCCCATGTTACGTCTTGCCTGATATCTGGGCACAGATGCTACTCCTTGATACTGAGCTGCTCCTCTGTGTAAAAGTTCCACAAATGATGTTTGCTTCTCTGTACTTCCTTTAGTCAGCAAGCTAATAGAGACCAATGTTTATTCCCTTCTTTGTATCCTCTGCGCTGAACAGCGTTCTTAGTAATCAGAAGTCACACAATAAATATTTGTTGAATGAATAAATGTATACAAAATAGGCAGTGTCTATCTTAAAGGAGGTGACCTGGTAATAATCTAGAGTTTCTCCAAATAGACAGTTTGCTTTAAATGTACATGAGCTTGTTCTGAACTTGAGTTTTCTAGCAGATTTAAGGATTCAATTTTCTGGTATGAAATCACCTCCTAGGCAGAAGGTTTTAATTTTTCATTGTTAATTTCTGATTGTGATTCTCTACTCCCCAAAGAACTTGCCTATGACACTGCTGAGCTAATGGCTGACTCAGGCCTCAGGCAGCAAGAGGGCTTTATGAGGATATGACCCAGGGCAGAAGGTCTGTGGTATCATGGCCTTGGTTAATCCATTGATCAACAAACTCAAAGACTCTCGAAGATGGAGAGTATGACCCAAAGGAGACACTCATTTCCCAGCGGCATCTACAGAGCAATGGTGAGAAGAAACAGTAAATATACCATTGCCATGCCTAAATAGTAATAATGAATACACTGCTGCATCAGGCCCCGTTGTTTGGTTTCTAAAGCCCATTTCATCCCTCTATCTTTACAGCAATCTTATAGTTTGGGTGAGATTGACCCTTCCCTCCACTGCAAGTAAGGGCCTAACTGACATAAAACATAATATAATCTCGCTCTTCTTACCCAGCAAATGGTTCTATTGGGCAGACCAAAGCCACTGATCACATCATGACAGTCCCCTGGCCACAGCCATGGGTTCCTATCATGGAAAAAAAATCAGAAAGTTTAAAGCAGTATTGACAGAACTATAACTTCACTTTTGACATCACCAAAATGATTTTTAAAGTACATGTATAATACAATGGAAGCTTTTCTGTCATAAGGAGTGTGTAATTTACTGAAAGACTCCTGCTTTTTATCTGTTTGTTTTGATTGAGTTACCATGCTGTATATTATACAGTCTCTGTGGTAGTGATGTTTCCAGTGGGATAAAAATCAGTTCTTGTGGGAGTGAAAAACTTAGATATGCCAACAGTGTGTGGACCCCAAAGCACACTACCTAAACAGATGTACAGTATATTGTGGTACCGAATTTCACGAGGTAAGGCCGTTAGAGAAAAAAGTGTATCTTAAAAGGCTACACAGAGGAGTGGTAGTAAGAAAAAAAAGGTTGAGAAACACTTCTATGGATCATCTGTGGTAAAATACAAATTCTCTACTAGATTATGTTTGCATCTTCTCAGAGCCTACTTCACACTCTTAGGTGGTATGTGCAAGCTAATTTTATTAGTTCAAGCAGTCCTCTAACTGGGAGGTCAAATCTATAGGAAGTAAGTTTTAAGACTGTGATGTGTCTCTAAACTAATCAGATGTGCTCTGGGAATGTCCTCACCTCTGTGGTGGGCCTAGCAGCCAGGAGCAGAGTTCCCTGAGAAGGGAGCTGGTATGCAGGTAACAAGTGCTAAATGAACTCAAGTGTCAGACTGGCTGGCTCTCCTAGGCAAAGAAGGAAGGGGAAGAGAGGAGAGAACAGAGGGAAGAGGAGAGGAGGGGGAGAAAGACCCAGTGAGACAGAAGTCACAGTGTTTTGAACCTAACCTCAGAAGTGACGCGCTGTCACTTTTGCATATTCGATTCCTTATAAGCAATCGAAATAACTCAAGGGCTTGAACACCAGGCCCCCAGAATCACTGGGCTCCCTCTAGAGGCTGCCTACCGCAGGCCTGCCACTGACCTTCACAGTCAGAGCCCAGCTCCGCTTAGCAGGTCCTTCTTCAAACCTGCCCTCTCACTCTCTCCACGCCTGCCTGACTCTCTCAGTGCCTTCTATCCTCTGGGCCTCCTGCCGCAGTACCACTCTTCCTATCGCCTCCTGAAAGCCCTTCCTTTCCTTCTTTGTACACTGAACTCTTACTCATCTTTTGGATTTTGCATTTATTCCATTATTTCCTATTTTTCCTAATTGCACCTTAGGTCTTTGGATAGGGTTGCCAGATAAAATGTAAGATGCCCGGTTAAATCTGAACTTCAGATAAAGAATGCATAATTTCTTTTTAGTATATGAATATTCCAAATATTTCAAGAGACATACTTATGCTAAAATATTATATGTTCTTTATCTGGAATTCAGATTTAACTGGGCATCCTGTATCTTTATGTGTTAAATGTGGCAACTCTACCTGGGAGGGACCTCACAATTTCCCCAGTGCCTAGGTCAGGTCGGGCCTGTAGAAGACACTCCATCAATATTTTTGGGTCGATGAGTGATAATTTTTATAGCTTTTCAGAATAGATAAATTATACAAATCAGGAGTACAATATTTATTAATTAATAAGTCATGATCATTTAGAAAGACTCACTTACTGTACTTTTAGGCAGTTTTCCTTTTTGATGAGCTGATATCAACTCTTCATAGTGAAGTTGTAATTTGTGTCCAGTTTCTCTTCATCCAGCAAATCCTGGCTTTATCTCTCACTGTCCAATAGAGAGAGTAAACTTTTTAAAAAGTCCTTTGAGAGACAGAATTGTAAAATGGAAAACTTTGTAATTTTGACAGAGCAACATAAATGCTTAGAGCCTCAGGTTTTTTTGTTTTTTTTTTAATTAAAATGACAGTAAAAGTAGGATTGCTGTGAGGATTAAAAGGGCCAATGAGAATAAAGCAGTAAGGAGAACGCACTGCACTTAAAAGGCATTTAATGAATCTCCCTTCAGTCCCTCCTGACCTCCTCCTCATATACATATCTCAGAGTAGCCAAGACAAAATATATACACTGACAGTGAAAATAGGAAAGCTCTAAAATTCATGGAAGACCTCAAAAGCAAAGAACATATTTTCTTTTACGTTTCCAATACATTTAGGGAATTAGTCAAACCACTGTAATAAAGGTAGTTGAGACTTGAATTAAGTGTGCTGTTTGTTTTGTTTTACTTTTTATTTTATTAGAGCTGAAGAATATAACAAATCTGCTTGGGAATAAAGTAGGTATATAGAATAAAAAGAGGTGTCCTCCGTGATGATTTAGATCTTAAGCTCTGACAGGAAATAATCATGAGCTTAAATAATGCTGGATTAAGGAACGAGAATCAGAAGGGTCACCAAGCAAGAGGAGGCCAGCTTGCAGTGCACGCCCCCCACTCGGACTGCATTGTTTAATTACTGGTTCAACGCCAGGTTAATAATCACTATCAACTGTCACATTTATTTAAGGCTTCCCTGACAAGATATTAACAGTGCACTGATGCTGTAAAGCTTGCTATTTCTGTCAGGTAAAGTGTGCCAGGGCAGGATGCTTACATGGGGGAGTGTGTTATACACTATGCAGCAAGTGCCGATTGTTTCTGAGGGGTTTGTTTATAGAGGTCTAACTGACATATAGCATTATATCAGTTTCAGGTGTACAATGATGATTCAGTATTTGTATATATTGCAAAATGAACACTAACATGTCTAACATCTGTCACCAGTTACAAAATGTTTTTCTTGGGATGAGTACTTTTAAGATCCACTCTGCTAGCAGATTTACTGCAGCAGTTTAATTAGTATAAATAATTTTTAAAACGTCATAGAAATCTGTAACTTCTCATACTTTATTTCTCCTAATGGAATCTGGTGGGGAAAAATACACTTAGGAAGACTGTTAATCAAGATAGTCAAAATGCACCATACTTGGAGATTAGATTTTAGGTGAATAGTTTTCAAAAATAAAGATTTTTTTGAATGAATATTTTAAATCATTATATTCAAACATATTAGTAGTGTTTATTAATATGCTAAAGAGAGAACAAACTATTGTTTCACGTATATATCTTAATATGATCAATCCAAAATTATCTGCCTTGTTTGATAGGAGTATGTAATTTTGAATGTACAGATTTCAAGCTGGTTAAATACTTGGAGACATGACATCTATTAAGAAAATACCCTGTTTTTGATTGACTGGAAAAGATTTAGCCTTTTTCTTCACATACTAAAAATAATTTAAGTGGACTGACTCAAGAAGCTATTAGTGCCCAAATCTGCAATTCTGTTTATGAGGACATCGAAGGAATAAAAGCTCAAACTTGATTAGAAAATAAACATTTGGCTTAGAGGAGATGTGAATTCTATCATACAATATTTACTGTATAATTTTTAATACACCAACATTTCATTTTGTGAAAATAATACTACAGACTGTTAGACTTTTAATAGTAGTTCATTTATTTTTCTTTCCAGCTAAAAAAAAAATTTTTAAACACGTTTTACATTTCTTCTTTCTCTTAAAATATTTGAGTTCTAGAAAAGAAGTTAGAGTTGACTGCTTCTTACTCATATAAAAAAGTGACTATATTAACCATTTACTCCTATAATTTTATCTAGATAATCTCTTTGCATGATTTGTCTCCCCTGTTACCTGTAACTCTTTGAACCACACCTCACTGCTCCTCCTTATTCTCCCTGCCCCTCCTCTGACTGTGGGGAAGCCCTGGAGTCAAAACCAAGTTCACGTACCAGTCATGGGTGCTCATTGATCACAGATACATAGATGGGACTTTCTACTAGACATCCCATGTGAATATCGAGCAGGCATCTCAAATCCATTAGGTTCACAACAATACTCTTGATCCCCTACTCCCTCCAGAAAAGGCTGCTTTGTGTCCCAAATCTTTGGTCCCACGATTTATCCACTTCCTGAGTTAGAAGACTAAGCATTATTTTAGGTTCTTTTTTCATCTTCTCATCCAACATTGCCTTTTATCAAGTCTTGTTACATTTACCTTTAAACTATAGCCGAATCTATAACTCCACATCTCCACATCCACTGCTAATATTCTGGAACAAGCCTCCGTTATCTGATACTTGCCTGGACCACTTCCTAAATGATCTGTATGCTTACATTCTTGACTTTCATTGAGTCTGTTCTCCACTTAGAATCCAGAATAATCTTTTACAAACAGATCAGAGCATGCAACTCCCTTAGTGAAAATGACTTCTCATCTCATAAAGGCAAGGTGTTAAATGTTTTAAATGGCCCACGAGTGCCTCCACAACCAAGATGAATCTTTTGCATCTCACTTGCTATTCTTCTCTCCGTCTATTTTAGCTACACTGAATTCATCCTGCTCCTAAAACATACCAAGTCCATTTCTGCCCCAGAGAATATTTGCTTCCCCCTCCATCTAGAATATGTTTTCTGATATTTTACAACAGTCAGTCCTTCACATTATCCTTGTCTCTGATCATATGTCACCTTCTCAGGAAAGATTTTCCTGATTCCTTCACCCCAAACAGTATGATCTCTTTCAAGGCAACAAATTGCACTGGACAAAGCTAAGCAGGCAAGGATATTGAGATAGGGGACAAAGGCCACAAATAAGTCTGACCTTGACTTGAGCGAAACAAAAGGAAAAGGGCTTTTAAGAGCTGGGGTAAGGGAGCAGAGACCTTAGACCATCTGTGTTTACTAACTGGCTTTACCCAAAGGAAAAGTAAACTTTCCATATCTTCATGACAGGAGGTAGTTTTACACCTTGGAGCAAGGTATCCACTTAAGTGAGATGCCTACACTATCTTCCTCATTAGTTACCTTGCAAAGGGATGGTTCCCAGGCCTTTGACAAATACACCCCTGTGGTGTGAAACTGGAAAGAGGCTTTTAAAAGTTATACATGCCAAAGGCACGGAGAAAGAGTTTATAATTACAGGCATTCTAAGATAAACGCTTCCAAAAAAGAGAGGTCAAACACTTTCTTATATACTAGCAACAGACAAGTGGAATTTGAAATTAAAAACACAATATCACTTACATTAGCACCCCCTAAAATTAGTTAGGTAAGCCATAAAAGGGGAAATCGACAGTAACACAATAATAGTAGGGGACTTGAACACCCCACTTACGTCAATGGACAGATCATCCAAAATGAAAAGAAATAAGGAAACACAAGCTTTAAATGATACATTAGACAAGATGGACTTAATTGATATTTATAGGACATTCTATCCAAAAACAACAGAATACACTTTCTTCTCAAGTGCACACGGACCATTCTCCAGGAGAGATCACATCTTGGGTCACAAATCAAGCCTTGGTAAATTTAAGAAAATTGAAATTTTATCAAGCATCTTTTCCGACAACAGCACTATGAGACTGGATATCAATTACAGGAAAAAAACTGTAAAAAATACAAACACATGGAGGCTAAACAATACGCTACTAAAGAACCAAGAGATCACTGAAGAAATCAAGAGCAAATCAAAAAATATCAAAACAAATGGCAGTGAAAACACAACGACCCAAAACCTATGGGATGCAGCAAAAGAAGTTCTAAGAGGGAAGTTTATAGCAATACAATCCTACCTCAATAAACAAGAAACATCTCAAATAAACAACCTAAACTTACACATAAAGCAATTAGAGAAAGAAGAAGAACAACAACAACAAAAAAAAACCCAAAGTTAGCAGAAGGAAAGAAATCATAAAGATCAGATCAGAAATAAATGAAAAAGAAATAAAGGAAACAATAGCAAAGATCAGTAAAACTAAAAGCTGGTTCTTTGAAAAGATAAACAAAATTGATAAACCATTAGCCAGACTCATCAGGGAAAAGACTCAAATCAATTAGAACTGAAAAAGGAGAAGTAACAACTGACACCACTGAAACACAAAGGACCCTGAAAGACTACTACAGGCAACTCTACACCAATAGGATGGACAACCTGGAAGAAATGGACAAATTCTTAGAAAAGTACAACCTTCCAAGACTGAAGCAGGAAGAAATAGAAAATATAAACAGACCAATCACAAGCACTGAAGTTGAAACTGTGATTAAAAATCTTCCAACAAGCAAAAAACCCAGGGCCAGATGGCTTCACAAGTGAATTCTATCAAACATTTAGAGAAGAGCTAACACTTATCCTTCTTAAACTCTTCCAAAATATAGCAGAGGGAGGACCACTCCCAAACCCATTCTATGAGGCCACCATCACCCTGATACCAAAACCAGACAAATGTCACTATAAAAGGAATCTATAGGCCAATATCACTGATGAACATAGATGCAAAAATCCTCAACAAAATACTAGCAAACAGAATCTGACAGCATATTAAAAGGATCCTACATGATGATCAAGTGGGGTTTATCCCAGGAATGCAAGGATTCTTCAATATATGCAAATCAATCAATGTGATACACCATATTAACAAATTGAAGGATAAAAACCATATGATAATCTCAATAGATGCAGAAAAAGCTTTCAACAAAATTCAACACCCATTTATCACAAAAACTCTCCAGAAAGTGGGCATAGAGGGAAACTACCTCAACATAAGAAAAGCCATACATATGACAAACACACAGCCGACATCATTCTCAATGGTTAAAAACTGAAAGCATTTCCCCTAAGATTAGGAACAAGACAAGGGTGCCCACTATCACCACTACTATTCAACATAGTTTTGGAAGTTTTAGCCACGCCAATCAGAGAAGAAAAAGAAATAAAAGGAATCCAAATTGGAAAAGAAGTAAAACTGTCACTGTCTGCAGATGACATGATATTATACATAGAAAATCCTAAAGATGCCACCAGAAAACTACTAGAGCTAATCAATGAATTTGGTAAAGTAGCAGGATACAAAGTTAATGCACATAAATCTCTGGCATTCCTATACACTAACAATGAAAAATCAGAAAGAGAAATTAAGGAAACACTCCCATTTATTATTGCAACAAAAAGAATAAAATACCTAAGAATAAACCTACCTAAGGAGCAAAAGACCTGTATGCAGAAAACTATAAGACACTGATGAAAGAAATCAAAGATGATACAAACAGATGGAGAGATATACCATGTTCTTGGATTGCAAGAATAAATATTGTGAAAATGACTGTACTACCCAAAGCAATCTACAGATTCCATGCAATCCCTATCAAATTACCAATGGCATTTTTCACAGAACTAGAACAAAAAATTTTACAATTTGTATGGAAACACAAAAGACACCGAATAGCCAAAGCAATCTTGAGAAAGAAAAACGGAGCTGGAGGAATCAGGCTCCCTGACTTCAGACTATACTACAAAGCTACAGTAATCAAGACAGTATGGCACTGGCACAAAAACAGAAATATAGATCAATGGAACAGGATAGAAAGCCCGGAGATAAACCCACACACATATTGTCACCTTATCTTTGATAAGGAGGCAAGAGTATACAATGGAGAAAAGAAAGCCTCAATAAGTGGTGCTGGGAAAACTGGACAGCTACATGTAAAAGAATGAAATTAGAACACTTCCTAACACCATACACAAAGATAAACTCAAAGTAGATTAAAGACCTAAATGTAAGGCCAGACACTATAAAACTCTTAGAGGAAAACACAGGCAGAAAGCGGTATGACATAAATCACAGCAAGATCCTTTCTGACCCACCTCCTAGAGAAACGGAAATGAAAATAAAAATAAACTAATGGGACCTAATGAAACTTAAAAGCTTTTGCACAGCAAAGGAAACCATAAACAAGAAGAAAAGACAGTCCTCAGAATGGGAGAAAATATTTGCAAATGAAGCAACTGACAAAGGATTAATCTCCAAAACATACCAGCAGCTCATGCAGCTCAATATCAAAAAATACAGACAACACAATCCAAAAATGGGTGGAAGACCTAAATAGACATTTCTCCAAAGAAGACATCCAGATTGCCGACAAACACATGAAAAGATGCTCAACATCACTAATCATTAGATAAATGCAAATCAAAACCACAATGAGGTATCACCTCACACTGGTCAGAATGGCCATCATCAAAATCAAAAATGACTTTTTTACTGGGGTGGGATATGAAAGTGGAGAATAGACTCCATCAGGTGCTAGCAAGTTGCCATCTCTTAAAAAGAACTAAGAGGTGCTACATAGCTGCTCCTGAGTCCATCACTATAACCAGCATGTCCCTCTTCTACCACCAACACTCAATTTCCTTCACCCTGGACAGCACTTCAGCAGGTCTGGTTTGCTTGTCTGGTTGCATGATCCAAATCTGAACCCCTAAGGGGTTTGTGTCCTTAGGCATCTTACCCTTGTTGGGGCATAGTTGCTGAAATGAACTATTTAGAACCGTCACTGGGCACCACAATACATCCCAGTGAATGCAATTGTTTCCAGACTTCCTCCTCTTTACTCCTGTGTGGCAGCTTCCCTGGAAGCTTATGATAATCAGAGTTGATTATCCCTTCCAGTCTTGTAACTCCTTCACTTGCCTTCTGGTACTTTGGCAAAAGGATACTAAAGTGATCAGATGGCAGTCAGAGCTCTCAGTTCAATGGAACCTGACAGAAGCTTTCTGCCCTTGGGAACCAGAACTTCTAACTGGCAGAGTTTACGATTGTGGACTGAAAAGCTTAAATTCCACAATTAAATCCCTGAACGGGGTGGTGATAGAAGCCAGGTCTGCTTTGACTCTTTGGTTCCTGTACCTATACATTGCAGATATTGGGGATATAGTACTTCTATATAAGCCACTGGGTCAGTGCATACACCTCACGATGGAGGACAGTGTCCCAAATCCACAAATTATTTTTCTTGAGTTGGCACTTTTAGCTGAGCTTCCAAATTGGCTATGTGTGGCTAATAATGCAAGACCAGTCCCATTGTCCCACTGTCATCTGCTACAAAAAGGTTTCTTGGTCTGAGGCAATATGTGTAGAACTAGTAAGTCCATAGAGCTGGCACTCTGAACAGAGAAGCAAATCTCTATCTAGAGCAAACACTGATTCTAGTAATGAAAAATAGCTGCCTCCTTCAGGGGCAAGGGGACCAACGTAATGAAACTTCTACCAGATAACTGATAGTCACATGAAGAAATAATGCCATATTGAGGAATCAGCTTTGTTCTCTGCTGCTGCCAAGGTAGGCATCCAGGACTACCAATAGCTGTATCAGCTTTGATGAAGTGAAAGCCATGTCATTGGACCCACATAGAGTTGCCACCATGGCCACCCCTTATGGGCCAGGGGTCAAGCAGTCAGTGGCCAAGGAATGGGGCTGGCTAACATCCAAGGTCAAGTCATCTTGTCCACCTACTAGTTGAGAGCCTCCTCTTGGTCGGATGCTCTTTGGTGGTCATTAATGTAAATTCTATACACTTTGTGTCCATTTCCATAGGGCTATCCACAGGGTTCTTCCCCAGACTACTTTGTTCTCCATCTTCCAGTCTTGCTTCTTCTCGCCGCCCAAACACTGGCCAACCCATTCGCTACTGCCCAGGAGTTAATGTGCATTCATTTCTTCACTGGTATCAAATGAAAAACCTGTGTACTACTTGCAGCTCTTCCCATTGGGAGGATTTCTCTCCACAATGTTAGCTGCTTCCTAGAAGGCTGAAAATTGATAGGGGTCCAATGCTGACCACCACCAACATATCACACCAACCACCCTGTGAAACAGATCCAAGTTATTTCCTTTTCTGTCAGTTGGCCATAGGTGTGAGTTGAGGGAGAAGCATCAGTACAACAGATCTAATGATGGGCGTGGCGTGATAGGTACATGAGCCACCCACTCATGCAATTTACATATGCTTTCTCAATTTTTCCTGGTCCATTTCAAATAAACCATTTCTATTTGACAATGGAATACTGGTGTGTTTGCCTGATATTATGCTTGGTGGATCTAATAATATGATAATGCACAGCTCATAATGGATAATTACCTGGAGTCCCATGGTCAGGCACTCAGTTTTTATGAAAGCCCAATAGCCTAAGAGGTGTATGTGTGTTAAAGGGGGAACAGTTCTTTGACACAGAATGACATGGCCATGCTTCACAACCTTACCTGTCTGCTCTGCAATTTTCTTATAGGGGCTTGTCAAAGATACACAGCATCCTTAACAATGAGAGTATCTCTAGCATTATTTGGATTTGGTTATATGGCCCTTGTTTCTCTGGGTCACTTTCAAAATGATTTGCCTTCTATATTAGTCAAGGTTCTTCAGAGAAACAGAACCATATATATGGGGAATTTATTATGTGGGGAATGCGCATGATTATGAAGGCTAAGATGTCCAATGATTTGCCATCTGCAAGCTGGAGACCCAGAAAAAGTCGATGGTGTGATTCAGTCTGAATCCAAAGGCCTGAGAACCAGGGGAGCCTGTGGCGCTAATCCCAGTCTGATGGCTGGAAAAGATGTGATAAGATGTCCCAACTCAAGCATAGAAGCAGGAACAAAAGGGGTGAATTCCTCCCTCCTCAGCCTTTTGTTTGTTCAGGCCCTTAATGGACTGGATGTCCACCCACGTGGGTGGGTTGACTTTACTGAGTCTATTGATTCAAACGCTAAACTCATCTGGAAACACCCTCACAGACACACCCAGAAATAATGTTTAATCTGGGCACTTGTGAGACTGAAGTTGACACATAAAATTAATCATCACATCTGCTAAGTGACTTAATAAATAGATTAGGCAGTATTTCCATGCTACTTCTGAAATCAAAGAGTCCCAAATGCTGTAATCTTTGTCAGGTAGGGGATGTGAGGAGCAATGTTTTACCTTCTATCTCAGAGAAGATGTTCAAGAGTGCTTCAAATTTCTGGATTCCTAAAAATGGACCAATGTTGCAGGCTCCTGAATCTTTTTGGTGTTTAGGAGGCAGAAGAGTTGCTTATATTTCTTGCTTCCCCTGGGGTAAGTTGCTTATATTTCTTGCTTCCCTTGGGGTAAGTTCACCAATGAGGACAGCAACAATCTAGGGCCTCAATAGACACAGAAACCCCCCAGAGGGAGGCGAAGTGTGGGTGTGTAGCAGTAACAGAGAGCCAGAGCACTGTCCCAAAGACACTGGTGACGGAGCAAACCTTTGCAAGGGCTGCTCCAGCTAGAAAGCAAAGCAAACGCACTGAGCTACAACATGCAGAAGCTGGAACCCATATGTGCCCATTTATGAAGTTTTTATATAAATTAAGATTTCGTTTGTAGTATTTACATACATTGTGTAGCTAATTATTAGTCGTTAAATACCAAATGATCATCAAAGGTCAGAAGGCAACTTCAGTAGGAGAAACAGAGGTGAGCAGAAGGACAGTCATAAGCAAAGAAGGAAGGATTCTCTTGGATTAAAAAATTTATCGTAGAACGCTAAATGAGCACAAAGGCTACCTACATAGCTATAGCTATGTAGGCATGCTTACGTACGTAGGTAAAGGACCAAGGTAAAAAAAGTAACTTAATCTGTCTGCATTCGTACTAATACCCAGCAGTATCCATCATTTGTATATTTCCCATCCTGCCTAAAGTAGTAGTTCAGCCATTAATTGAAGAGAATGTTCAACAGTTTTGATAAGAGCTATTTCATGCAACACAATATGCAAAATAATAATATGAAGCGTATGTAATAATAATTGAAATCATTTATCTGCAGGATATCATCTCTGCTCTCAGTCCTGAGAGATGTTAAAGAATAAAAAATAGCATGTATAGTCCCTATCAGGTTATACTTTCCTCCTTCTTATGGCAATGGTATCTACTAAAGCAGAATAGATAGATAAGGATACTATTTTAATTCTAGATGAGCAATTAAATTATTAATTGATATTGTTTACTGAACACATCTTGTATGTGATTTTGTGTAAGACAGAGGCCTTAAAAAAGATTACGGTGGAGATTTGTAAGTAATACACATGTGGAGACCACTTGAAAGTTCATGTAATATGCCAGTGAATACAAACGATGTAGTATTTCTAATCTTAGCAACTGCAATCAGACTCCAATTAAACAAAATAAAAATGTTCATGGATGAAATACAAATGTACTTAAAAATTTTAAATTCAAAACCGGGACTTTGGCTTTAACATATGATTTTACCTAGGCCTTAGCACAACTTATAGATGAAAGAAGCGTTTTACCTCCTTCTGGCCCTAAACATAATGAATATGCTTGAATTGGGTTTCGGGCACATGCACCCTATAGGACATTGAATTCTGTCCTTTTGAATGCTGGAGCAGTATGGCCTTGAGACTTCATTTGCTTCTTTCTGTGTGTATGTTTTAGATACGAAGGAAAAGATAAGAGTTTACATCTAAGTTTTTACCTGGAACTTTGCCACTTAGATTTAACACAATATCTATTAATCACATGCCAAAAGCACTTTATGAGGAGACTAAAGAAAGAAACTAGGTTCTGAATTATTTAGTCCCCGTCTCTCTGTACCTGGCAGTATGGTTATATTCCGCCACATTGTACAAGTTGTATACATAGAAGTTACTTTTTCCTCAGATGTTAGAAGACGATAGGCCACAAGGAATATATGCTTCCCACACAACTTGTTAGGAATTTGAGCAAAAGAACAGAAGAATGTGCTCTCTTCTCATTCCTAGGGTATTGGATGTTGTTTCACTCTGTCTTTGTCAAGGTGTTCAATCTCACCTTAAAACTTCAATGCTAATTCCACTACTGGGCATATACCCTGAGAAAACCATAATTCAAAAAGAGTCACGTACCAAAATGTTCATTGCAGCACTATTTACAATAGCCAGGTCATAGAAGCAACCTAAGTGTCCATCAACAGATGAATGGATAAAGAAGATGTGGCACATATGTACAATGGAATATTACTCAGCCATAAAAAGAAACGAAATTGAGTTATTTGTAGTGAGGTGGATGGACCTAGAGTCTGTCATACAGAGTGAAGTAAGTCAGAAAGAGAAAAACAAATACCGTATGCTAACTCATATATATGGAATCTAAGGAAAAAAAAAAAAAAAAAGAAGGTCATGAAGAACCTAGGGGCAAGAAGGGAATAAAGACACAGACGTACTAGAGAATGGACTTGAGGACACGGGGAGGGGGAAGGGTAAGCTGTGACAAAGTGAGAGAGTGGCATGGACATATGTACACTACCAAATGTAAAATAAATAGCTAGGGGGAAGCAGCCGCATAGCACAGGGAGATCAGCTCAGTGCTTTGTGACCACCTAGAGGGGTGGGATAGGGAGGGTGGGAGGGAGGGAGATGCAAGAGGGAAGAGATATGGGAACATATGTATATGTATAACAGATTCACTTTGTTATAAAGCAGAAACTAAAACACCATAAAAAAACCAAACAAACAAAAAAAAACAAAAAACTTCAAAGCTTGTTCTAGGAGTAAACATTTGACAAAAAGTAGCCAGGCTGCTGTCCCTTGGGATCAGTTCCTGTTAAGCTCTACTCAAGAGATTCAGGGGCAACATTACTCCGGGGCAAACAGAGTGGCAGCCTGTAGTGAGCAGCCTGACCTCCAGGGCCACCTGCTGCAGCCAGCCACCCATCAAACTGTCCCGCTCCACAGGAAGCTCTCTGATGGATGGGGCCTTGGCTTTTCTGAATACTCTCCATAGGTAGCAAATTGCTAGACATCAATACCCTAGTAGGCTGTGTAGGACCACTCAGAGAAGTGTAAATCAGTATGTCAGGTAATATTTTGCTGTACGCTTTCACTTATTATTAACTCCTCCAGTTCATTATGATAGAAAACAATATTTTTAAAAGGTCATTTGAAAGAAAGAGCCGTCGCTTTTATATCAATAAATACCTTGGGCCCCATACAATTCAACAATCTTAAATACCTTGCCATTTGATGGCAGGATATTAATCTAGAGCCCAAATACCTATTAACATCTCTGCCCTAGTTAGAAAACATGCATTTATAGTTGAGTCAAATTATAAATCTTTTTAACACTTGTAGAACAAAACATCCATATGTATTAAGAACACATATGGGTGGCCTTCTTGTTCTCTTGAGTCTTCCCAGTACAGCTCAGCAATCAGAGAGCTATTTGCTCTTAAATTGCATTTTTATATTGTTGAGGAGCTCTTTCTCTTTCCAAGCTGCCTGAGGTTGTGAGGCTGCCAATAGATTCCTTTTCCACTTTGACACGGTTTATAGCCAATAATGACCTACAAAATTCTGTAACTCATCCAGATGGTAAAAACCGAAGCATACAGAGAAATCGCACGTTCTCTGTTAGGGAAGGTGGCCCAGTGCCCCAGCAGTGAGACTCCCCATCCCTTTTAGTCTTTCCTGATTCTCTTACAGAACAGTCTCCTGATAAGAGACATTTGGAAACACGAACTAGAAAATTATGAAACCATTGAAATATTTAATACTGTTTTCTTTCTCTGAAGCCTTAATAAAGCTTCTGTCTTCTATGAGAGTAAGAGGTAGAGTTATTAATTTTATTTTTGGCACCCAAGGAAGATGTTCCACTTATACCAGAGAGGTGAAGAGTGAATAAGTAAGAAATAGAGCTAAGTGGTTTTTTTTAGGTCTAACAAATATGTGCTAGAGAGAAACCTGGAAAGATTTCTTTTACCTCTAAAATGGTTATGAAATAAGACAGACTACCATCTGCAGAAATAGAAACCATAAACTCTTATTAGTATGCAAAAAAAAAAAAAGACTTTTCTCAGTCTATGGTCATTTTCAGCTGGCAGTCTTGCTCCAAAGAGCAAATGCAGTATGTGTTTTGCAGTCTTAACATTTTAAACTGCATACTTCCAAATCAGATTAAGGGAGTTACAAATGGAAAAAATAAATTTAGCACTTGGAAAATTGTTTGGTTTGAAATTTCTTGTACCACTGAACATGTTGGTGAACAAAATGAAAATTAAAGCTTTGTAATAATTCAGTAAAGGAAGAGAAAACCAAATTAGCACTTGGTTATTTCTAATTAAGGAAAAAGTGATTGTCTTAATTAGACAAAACTGCCATTTCAGCAAAACTTTATTCCTGATATTTTGAGATGATTTTGTCAATATACTTTTGGAAAGAATAATATAACAATCTCTTAGTCAATTTTCACCTTCTAATTTTTGCAATGCACCATTTTACAAAATAAATATCCTAGTAAAGATTTACTTCACAGCATATGAAACAGTGCATAAGAATACGCAAACACATATTGTAGAGTAAAAATATGCATCTATCAATGTCTATGTTAGTGTGGCTCTTAAGAGGATGGAGAAGGGGTAGTTTAATGGAACTAGCAATGCAGTATCAGATCCTGTTTGCCCATCTAGAAATATCTGTAATATTTCACAGTTTAACAACTAAATTATTACATAAAAAGAGAGACAAATCTTTCAGAGTAGAAGTATGGGTTCCCAGTAAATGTTTGTCAAATTGCATTTCAAAATGTGATTTCACAGTGCGTGTGAGCCCAGGGCTTGCCTTAAGGGTGGGAGACGCTCAGTGCTTTGGTGTCTGTGCCATCATGCTTCACGGCACACAGCGGTTCATGACAACCGACCTACGTGGATGCATGTAGTCTGCAAGTTCATTGGCAAATTCATGTGGTTATTCAGCTTAACTTGGTAGTGAGATGACCTTTCGAAATGACATGGATGGAAGAAAAAAGGTTTTATATTCAAATTATTAGAATTCATGTCATTAATATTATCAAACAAGACTATGGAAAATATTTATTGTGTGTGCTACATAGAGGCAAGGGGGCCACAGGGGCCTTTTGTTACTTATTCACCTCTTTCACCCAAAATGACAGTTGGTCCTTGAACAACATGGGTTTGACCTTCACAGGTCCACTTATATGTCCGTATTTTTCAGTAGTTTTATTTCACAGATCATTAACTAAGTGTGGGGGAAAGTCTGTGTTTGACTAGAGATCACAATATGTGGAATAAAAAAAAAAAACTAGAATTTGGTCCGATTCTATGCAAACTGTTCATCTTCCTGCCCTGGATGAGTCATTTCTTTTGTTTTGAGGCAGAGATAGCAGTATTCCGATTTTCAACTGTGTGACGACGGGCGGAGTGGTTCCAGGGTCAAGTGTACAAACATATTTTGGGTAGGGGAATGTGGCGCAGTATAGCTAATTAGAAGGTGATAAATGGCTTAGAGAGAAAAGCAGGGAGGGAGAAGAGTATGAGGAAGATGAGGGATGTGGTCTAAATTTAAATTAAAATGTCAGAAACAGCCTTACAGAGATTGTACAGTTTAGGAAAGACAAGCTTACGGTGGAAACAGGCTTCATGGGTATCTGGGGGAAGAATATTTGGGGCAGTAGAATCGGTTAGTTCAAAGGTTATAAGCTTTCGATTTTATCACCCGGACTTTCTTTTCTGAAACGGGATCACCAAGCAATTACTCTATGCAGTCATTCCTTTCTAGCCATGCTGAAATTTACAATAATATATATCAAAAATTTGGTGTAAAGCGGGTTAGTTAGTGAAGCACAAATAAGATCTCTTTATAAAATAGGCCTGGAACATAGATTTAGGTCCTGAAAACTTGCTGAGCTATCCGACTGCATCAGGGGATAGGAAGCAAATAGCTACGACTCACTTTTCTTTCTTTTACCTAATCCCAAAGTGTAAGACTAAATTATATGACACTTCAGCATATCATAAAAGGTTAGATAAGAGGTTTGTTGCCTTTGACCAAGTGTCATTTATTATACAACTTATTTAACACAAAATAGTTTCGATTTGCTCTTTAATGTAAATTATAGAGATTGTAATGGAATAAAGTTTGAGTGCACTTCTTGTGAAGTTGCCAGTGGAAATCTATAACTCATCTATATGCTTTTTTCGAGCACCTTTTAAGAATTGTAGTGAGGGCTTCCCTGGTGGCGCAGTGGTTAAGAATCTGCCTGCCAATGCAGGGGACACGGGTTTGAGCCCTGGTCTGGGAAGATCCCACATGCCGCGGAGCAACTAGGCCCGTGAGCCACAACTACTGAGCCTGCGTGTCTGGAGCCTGTGCTCCACAACAAGAGAGGCCACGATAGTGAGAGGCCCGCGCACCACGATGAAGAGTGGCCCCCGCTTGCCGCAACCAGAGAAAGCCCTAGCACAGATACGAAGACCTAACATAGCAATCAATCAATAAATCTTTAAAAAAAAAATGCACATAAATTGCTACCCTTAAAAAAAAAAAAGAATTGTAGTGAGAATAAGGATATTATAAGGGAACTAAGAGTGATGAATAATAATATTTCAAATAAGAAAAGGTAAATTCTTCTGAACCCATAATTTATCATCTATATTGGAGGAACATTTAATCATGAGGATGCTCACATTTTATAACCAAATTAACAACTTGTTAATCCAAAAAAGCATGTAATAAACATTGTAGAATGAACATTAATAAAGTAACTTCATGGAAAAGTCTTATTATTCTTAATCAGGTATTTGCAAGCTTCCAATTTCTAGTGATAGCTTCAAATAAAAATTAACAACCATTGTTCAGTGATGTTATTTATTTCAAAGTTATATTTTCTCTCTTTCATGGACAGAATTAGTAATTACTCACATTACCATGTCTACAAAATTAAGTAAAAATTTAATATGATTTGACAAATAAATGGATGAACTCCTGAAAACTTTATTGATTCACTGGCCATTAAACAACATATTGCTTGTTAGATTATCATCTTTCAGGGACCACAGCCATACTCTTTGAGATTTATTTTTTTCTGTTTTAAGTATATAGGCTCTACCTATATTTTTCCTTAATTTAAAAAAATTAAACTTGGCTACTGTCTAAAATCACAGATTTGCTGATCATAGATCATTTACTATTCAAGATGATCTAGCTTCCTACGCCCCCAAAAAAAGATATTCAATTACTCTATGGGGTTTGGCTTAACATTTCTTCAATATATGGATATAATTCTATTAGATCATAAGTATTAACCTTATATATTGGAAGAAATCAAATCTGCATAGCTAATTATTAATTTTCTTAGATATAAAACTACGAAACCATTTCCATTTATGGAGAGATATAAATCTGACTTAGGGTTAAGCAGGTATTTGATGCATTACTCACCTCTCTAGTTATCTCAAATGAAAATCTATCTATCTATCTATTACATACAGTATAGGTAATATATAAATATAATATGTATGCGTGCCCCATAAATATAACATTGTAGCACTTTATTAAACGCTGCGTAAGAAACCAGTATAATGTACGCATTTTTCTAATTTTGATTGATATCTAGATCTTTTTTAAGGCTTATGATTACCTCTATGAAAGGGACAGTGGCATGATACAGAATTCAATGAGTTGGTATTGGAGCCAGCTACAATGAAAGAGAAAAAAGAAGTTTGATCAAGGTCACACCAGGATTAACTCTATCTTTGTAAAAGAGTGCCAGGGGATGTTTAATATCCACACATGGTAGACAAGACCTTGGTTTTACACTCTCACCTGAAAGACCCTCACATACTCTACTCAATAATTAATTTACTTCTGAAAGGATGGAGGTTAAGACAGGTGGGATTTGAAAGGAAGTTTAAATTCTTCAGTTGTACACTTAGGAGAACTCAGTACTTTGCAGTTTATACTTGTGTATGAGACATAATTCCTAACCTAATGAAAGTATTTTAAGTGTAGTTTACGTGTTTCATTCTTTCACTTCTCCTATCTTTATGACAGGATATAGTTTTGGAGCAAGACCTCAGCCCAAGTTAGACTCCTACCACCCCTCGCCCCATCCCCCCAGAAACTGAGGTGTTAACTTCTTTGATGATGACATTTCAAAGAGATGGTTCCCAGGTCTTTGAGAGAGATATTCCTGTGTTGCTAAGCTGGTGAGAGGCTTATTTAGCTTTTGAAAAGATTTACATACATTTCAAAGAGACTGAGAAAGAAGTTATAATTACAAGTTTTCTAAAGTACATGCTCTAAAAAAAAGAGGGTGAGGAAGAATTTCTTCCCTTATTTTCAACAGGAAAAATTAAGCCTCTTATTTTTAATTTGTATTTGCCCTTACAGTTTTTTTCTCTATTTTTAATTGCTTTTCTGTTTTCTTTTTTTTTAAAGTTATAAATCACATTGACTGATGCCTATTCTTACACAGTCTCCCAATTTTTGTAGCTTTTGAGAAAGTTTTGAAATCAGGTAGTAAGTTCTACAAATTTGCTCATCTTTTTAAAAATTGTTTTGACTATCTAGGCCCTTTTCATTTCCCTATTAATTTTTGAATATGCTGCTGCGATTCTGATTTGAGCTTCATTGAAACTAAAGACGAATTTAGGGAGTATTGCTAACCTGACAACATTAAGTCATCCAGTCATGAAGGTGACATATTTTCCATGTATTTGTCTTCTTTAATTTTCAGTGATGTCTCTTAGTCTTCAGTGTATCTACCACACACTTTGTTACACATTTTATACTTTGTGAGGCCAATGTAAATATTTATGACATTTTTCCATTCGCTTATTGTACAATTTATCTACTATTTTCTTGCCCTTGCAATCTGCAACCTCACTTAATTCATTTATTATTCCTAATAATTTCTTAGGAATTTTTACATGCACAATTAATCATCTGCAAATAAAAGTTTTACTGTTCCTGTCCAAAACTTGTGACCAAGTTGAATAGGAACATTAAGAGTGGGTGAGGTAGGCAAGGCACCTGAGGTTGCAAAATGTAAGGAAGCATCCCCTGCTTTCAAAGTGCAGACCCTGTACTTCAACATCCTGATGGTGAGTGTCCTAAGGGGACACTTAACAGGGAGGCACCTGTACATAACTGTGAGAGGATCATTTTTAGGAGTTTACTACTCTGTACCAGAAGTGCAGCCATCCCTACAACTGAATTTTAATTCTTTCTGTTTAAAACAAAAGCACAAACAAAAACTTTAAAAACCTGTAGTTGTAAAACAATTATTACTGTAGTCAGTTTTATCAGGTTTGAATAAATCATAATTATATCAAATTTTCTGAGGAGGCTCTCATAATTTTGACCTAAGTTTATTTACGGTAATAGTACATAGAGAGTTAGGGTCATAAGATTTCCCCATGTTTAATGCATAGCTCGGATTCTCATGTGTTAAATTTGGAAGAGAACTTAGGAATAATCTAAAAATAAATAAATAAATGAAAAACCACCATTTACTGATATCCTCTTATTCCAAGCACTACACCAGTTCCCTCTCTGTCCAATTTAGTCTTTCCAAGAACCATGCAAATTTGATATAATTAATCTCCACTTTACAAGTGAGAATACTGAAGATCAGAAAGAAAAAAATCACTCAACTACATCCTCACTGTGTGTTACTCATAGAAACAATCCTTCAGAGCAAGAGTTTTTAATTTAAATTTTATTTTTTTGTGTGTGTTTTGCACATTGATATATTGCAAAGCCTACAAGAATGCCAAAGCATCAGCACTCATTTAACATTTGTTGAATGGATAAAATAATTTTGATGCGTTAAGTTGCATTTCCATTGTTATCTCTGTTTTTTGGTAATGGTATATACCTCTGACAATATATATGTAAAAATGACTGTCATATTTTGTACTTATATTTGAGGGGTATCTGTTTCTTTGTAGTAAGGCATTAGGGAAGGTTCAGGACTAACCTTTAGAATTGCTTACACCTTATAAGGTCACAAGGGGTGCTGATTTCAGTTTATGTTAAGATAAGGTAAAAAGTTCAAGTCATGAAGCTTGAACCATAAGAAAAGAAATGTTTTCCAATAGGTAAGTGTGTTGTCAGGGTATGAGCCATACTCATGATTCAGGCCGTTAGCCTACCAGAAGTGTTGGCCATAGGCAACAGAGCACAGACAAAGGCTTCAGGCACCAAAGAAGGAAACTACCCAAAATTAAGCCAGTTTCTGAAAATAGAGACAAGAAGAAAATCTAAAATAAAAATAATCAACCTAAAGAGAGAGTACATAAAAAGGGCTGTATCCTGTGGAACAAGAATGAAACAAATGGGTAATGGTTCCTACGTCCTGGCTAAACCTAACAGACAGTAGCCACATTTTCCTGAATGAAGTTATTGATAGTACTGAATGCTTTACGTCAAGATAAATCTTGCAAGTGAGAGAAGACTGAATCTACAGAATTGGAACGTACTCAGTTTATTGAAAATAACTAAGCAGTAATTGTCAGAAATAATCTTAGTTAAGATGGCTATTCAAAGAGTAGGTTTTATGTCTAGCCTGGGGAAATCCAAGTTGTTCCTAGAACTCGGTTTAGTGTTTTTGAGCCTTATTGGCATACACGGCATACAAAATATCTAACTGATCTAGCTCTCAGGGAGCTTATAGTCTTATGTAGGAGACAGACATTAATAAAAACAGTATCATAATTATAAATGTATTACATAAGACTTACAATCTGAGATTAGTGCTGTGAAAGAAAGCAACAGGCTTAAAAGAGTGTGTAACAAAGACATATGACCTATACTGGGACTTTTGGGATCTTTCTGGAGAAGACAGCTTTTAAGTTAATATTGAAGTTATGGGTGACCAGATTTCCTAGGATACATATAAAATGAAAAGAGAAAAACAAAGGATTGAACCTTGAGGAACTGCAGGATATCATTTCTCTTAGAAAACAAAGAAGCAGCAGACAGACAGGTAGGCGGAGAATAAGAGGGAATCAGTCATGGAAGTCAAGGGAAGAGCTATTTTCTAGAAAGTCTCCTTCTGTGAGCTGTCCGCTAGAGCAGTGGTTCTCAACCTGGTGGGTGGGTGGGTGAATTGGGGTCCTAAGGAAATTCTTCATTATCTGGGAACATTTTCGGTGGTCACAGCTGGGGAGGGAGCTACTGGCATCCAGCGGGAAGGGGCCAGGGATGCTGCTAGACATCCTACAATACGAAGGAAAGGCTCTCACAGCAGGTTAATAATCCACTCCAAAGGGCTGTGATGCTAAGGGTGAGACACCGACACTAGTGTGAGTACAAAGAGGATAAAGTAGCCACAGAATTGTCTCGGCACTCTGAAGAGTGACTGATGCCAAGAGCTGCTAATGAGAGGTGTTTTGGTAAGGGAAGCAGTCCGAAGTCTGAATAAGAGCTGCTGAGGACAGCAGTTGTAGAGAGGCACTGCCTTCAATAGAAGCTGAGACTGAATGCCTTAGGGCATTTCTCAGAAAAAAAATGTACATAACTGTTAGGAAATTCAGGAAATGTGAGTCACATTTGGAAGCTGAATGAGAAGGGCCGTTTGTTGGACTTAGCACCTACAGTTTATTATTTCCTCATTTCCTTGTTGACTTTAGGAAATGATAGGAATCATTGGATCTACACATTTAATCCTAATTGGGCTTATCAAGTTAAAAACACATTAAAAAGATAAATTGATGTTAAAGGCCTAGAACAAAACTTTAACTTGATTCTATAATGAGAAAATATTCACAATTATGTTCATTTATTTGGTTTATTCATTAAATACTTACGGAGCTTATCCTATGACGAGATGTTCCAGGTGATGAGGCTTCAACAATCAGCGATATTGACAATGGCATTCTTCTCCTGAAGCATAAATTCTAGTTGGCAGAAAGAGACGGGAAAAAAATCAAACTAGTAAGTAAGATAATTTCAAGCAGTGACAAGTTCTATGAAACCAATGAACTAAGAAGTGGTACAGGGGGAGCCTCTGATCACCTTAACATATGTAGCTCTTCACTCACTTTCGAAACATCTACCTGATTTCACTGGCATTTGCACTAACATTGGAGTACTGAGAAATATCTGGTCATGGAAATCTCTATAGGCAGAGTGGTCCAAACTATGGCTAGAACAAGGAACAGAAAGACCAAGGTGGCTGGATTGTATTTGGGGGAGAGGGATAGTTGTAATAAGCAAAGACTAAGTCATGAAAGGCTTGTAAGTCATGCTAAAGATACTGGATTTAATTCTGAATGCTTAAGGGATTATGCAGACTTTTATACAGTAAAGTTACATGATCTAATGTACATTAGAAGGCCATTCTGGGAACGTTGTATGGGAACCATGAAAGTTGAATGATAGGACTAGGGTAGTGAGCGTGGAGATGCAGAAAAATAGTAAAAGTTCACGTATATTTTGGAGACAAAGTTGGCAGACCTTGCTGTTGAGTGTAAGGAAAAGAGATGTGCATCAAGATTGTCTCAGTTTCATTATTGTTGTTGGTAATAATATTTTTTATAAATTTTAATAAAATTTTATTATATAAATTTTGAAATATTGTGTATGTTTACATAAAATTTTTAGGAAATTTCAATGAAATAAAAGTAGAGAAAGATAGCACATTTATTAAGATTACTAATATGAGAAAGACTGAATAGAAAAATATTTGGGGGAAAAATGAGAGTCATGGTTTGGCATGCTAGGTTGCGGCTGCTTATAAAACATCCAATAAAGCTATCAAGTAACTATTGCACTATATGCATTTGGATTCCAGGAAATTTCAGTGATCAAGCTACTGATTTTTTTTAACTTTTATTTATTTATTTACTTATGGCTGTGTTGGGTCTTCGTTTCTGTGCGAGGGCTTTCCCCAGCTGCGGCAAGCGGGGGCCACTCTTCATCGCGGTGCGCGGGCCTCTCGCTATCGCAGCCTCTCTTGTTGCGGAGCACAGGCTCCAGACGCGCAGCCTCAGCAGCTGTGGCGCACGGGCCTAGTCGCTCCACGGCATGTGGGATCTTCCCAGACCAGGGCTCGAACCCGTGTCCCCTGCATTGGCAGGCAGATTCTCAACCACTGCGCCACCAGGGAAGCCCCAAGCTATTGATTTAACAGTGAATGACCTTTACATGGTGTATAATGTTTTGGGATCAAATAAGATCTCCCTTGGAGATCTCCCCTAGAGAGAGTGTGTAGATAGTGCATGAGGCCAAAATCTGAGCCCTGGACTATTCCAGCATTAGGAGACAAAGAATAAAGCATCTAGCGCGTAGACCTAGAAGGGGCAGTGACTAAGGTAGGAGGAAAATCATGAGAGGGCATCTCATGGAAACCAAGAGAGGACAGTGTGTCCCGAAAGAAGGAGAGTTATCAGGGAGGAGTGCTGTTCCAGGCTTGCCTCCCCAGGACATGGAGATAGGATCTGAGAAGAGACAGTTTACAAATTGTCTAGACAAGACTTGTCACTGTGAACTCATGGAGACCCCTCCAGCCTAGAGGGGACTGAAAAGACTAAGGAAGAAAGGAAGCAGAGTCAGCAAGCACAGGCAGCTTAAGAGGAGTGTTGCTATGAAGGGGAATGAAGAAATGGAATGGAAGTGAAATCTAAAAATGAGAAACATTTTTATAATATTAAGATAATACACACACATATATTTGCAAAACAATGCAGTGGTTACTTGATATCTTCATTTGGATAAAACCTAGGATGCCAGAACACAACTCATTTTCATTTTCCTCCCCAAACATGTTTCTCTCCAGTCCTTCACATATCATTAACCTTAGTAAATGAATTATCGTGCACTCGTTTTTAAAATCTTTTTTTTGTATGTTAGACTATGCTTTATGATTTTTAATGTTCCCCTCCTTTTATATATGTTTTCTTTCTTTTTTAAAAAATGCTGATGCATTCAGTTGAAACTCCTCTGGAAAAACGGAAGTAGCAGTGAGTTAGAAAATTTTTCTGGAGTGCTGGAGTGTTGACATGGGAATAATTGAGTTCATGAGTTAGGAAAATGGGGTGATACGTTCAATTTGAGGAAGAAGCTACCTGGTAATGTAAAGATTTAAGCCAATCCTATGGGAATAGGTAGTTGAAGGAGGTAGAGAAAATATATGTTAGAGGTGAGGAGGAAAAGGATCTACACAACATGTTGAATGGATCAAAGAGTAAAACAACTGGCACAAAGACCTTGTGCTACTTGTGATGCTGAAGTTATCAGGAATGACCCCAGAAATGGTGGAAGGGAATTCAGTCATTCAGTAAATGAGGGGAGCTAACGAGTTGATTGGTAGCTAAACATAACGAATGAAAGTAGCCAATGGTACTATCTAAGGTCACGAACTTAAAAAAAAAAAGTATTTGGAGATGGAAGAGAAATATTTGAGGTTATGTCAGATCATATTTAATACTTCTGATTATTGTTCAGTTTGTCAGTATTGACGCAGAATTGAAAGGCTCATTCATATAGCCCATTTTCAATTGGTATTATAATAAATACTGACAGGAATACTTAAAGAGATACATCACTGAAAGCAGCTTAGGTAGAACTTTTTGCAAACGGAGAAGAGGATATTTTAAATTTTGGGTTAAAATATCACTTGGAGTTCATACTGCCTCATAAAGCTGTAGAATCCTTCTACAATATAAGTGGCTTTGTCATTGTTGGAGCACATGGATTGACAGCTTGCTGAATTTTGAACTATCTGGAATTGTTCTGGAAATCTTTCTCTAAGGCTAAATAGTATGGCACCATAATTACTGAGTTTAGAGGAGGGAAAGGCAACAAGGACACCCTTGAATAAATGAAATGTCAAAGTAGGGTTGAAGGCAATAGTCATGCCTGGCATAGAGGAAATCCTTAATGACATTTTTTACGGAGTTCAAAAAAATCATTGCAATTCCCTTTAACTGACACGAGGAAGAGGGATCTGTCAGCTAGAACACTTAAGGCTAGCAAACTAAATTGGTTTGAGGCATCCTGAAGTAAACCAAATCTAATCTAATCAATAATACTGACACACCAAAGAGGTGTACATAGCGATTCTTAAAACAAGGAATAATATGGATTTTTATCATGTATCATAATTTTTCCTTTTTAAAATCCTGATAAGTAAAATTTAAAGTAATCTTTATGTAGTTTCATGTTGTCTTCAGTTGTAGCAAGTAAATTATTTTGTTGTTGCTCCCGTTTGAGGGATAAATGACTTAACATGTAATTTTTTATATTCCTCCAAACACACACACACAATATACAACTTCACTGTAAAAAACGAGAGTATTCCATTACTTTTTTTCCCCTTTAGTTATGTTTTAATCTCAGTTTAAAACATCGGCTAATCAGAACCCCACCAAGTACTAAGCATGGAAAATTCTTATCTTTTACTGACTCAGCTGTCTTTCAGCTTCCTTTATCTCAAACTTATAAATGTTTCTAATTGGGCTATTTGCCCAACATTTTCACATTTCAATACTATGATTGACCTTGAAGAAATTGTTCTGGGATTCCACTGATACTAGTAATTATAGTTCCATTATGCCCCTCCTTAATGCAGGAGGTATTTGGACTTTGATCAATATATGCATTGCACTTACCGATGGATAATTATAATGCATTATTTGCTGACTTTCCTGCCACCCTCATTAATTGTCTTGTCACAGTCCACAAATATAGTTGCAAGACACTTGACATGCGTTTTGCCATAACTTATCACTCTACGTTTACATTTACTTGGTGTTTAACTGTTCACTTCCACTATTAAAGCCTCGGTTTATCATTTATTGTAGCTCCCTGGCCCTACACCTATGGATATAAGCAGCCTTCACCATTTTTATCTCCTTCTGCCTGCTTCTTAGCTGTGCTCTTGTAAACTTAGGATTTCCAGAGTATTATAAAAGAGCCCAGAGAGACCTTGTCTTTCATTTACGCTAGGATTTAGGGACAATCTATTTTTAGATTTCATATTTTAATGTGTAAACTGAAACCCTATAAATATATTGAAAAATATATTTATAATATATTAATACGTAGATTAAACATATTTGTATCCTGATGGAAGGCTTGAATCCCACCACCTTCCCAAATTAGATTGTTAGATTAATCTACGTATTTGGGCAAGGAAACTGGGAGGGTGACACACTTTTTCTTTGGTCATTTTACTTCACCACTTAAACTACCCTAAATGATGGTCTGGGTCAAGACAGAGCAGCTCATATTTATTTGTGAGGAAAAATATTAATAACAATCTGTGTATTCCCTTGACCTGATAGATCGTTCTCACAGCCTTCTGTGGATATTTCAAATCATACTTTCCCCAAGTGAAGCACATGTTTTATTTCTGATATTTTGCTGACCTATCCATTTACTTGGTCATATTAGTGAACACATTTATCACTGATACCCCCAGACCATTCCAAGCAGTTAGGTGCTTCCTGTGAGCTTTCACTCTCTACACTTTACACCTCTTCCCATATTTATGTAATTGTTTATTTATTTGTTTTACTCCCTATTCCAACTTGGCCAGTAGACTTTAGATCTCCCTGTTCCCAGTGCCTAGCAGATGGGAGGTTTTAGTGCATATTTATCTATCTACTTATGTATCTATCCATCTATAAAGATGAAAAAGAAAAGTAAAAAGTTCATAAGAATGAATAAAATATTCTCCTCTTATAAACTACATATATATCAAGGGAGAGATAGATCAAGAACTGAAGAAGAGCTATAGTCATAATGAGTGTAGACAAAGGCAATTATAACTGTTACTTAGTAAAAATGTTTACTTAACCCATCTACACACTGCATTATTATTTTCTGTTTTATCTAATTACCTGATTTTAATTTTGCTTAATTATAGTTGATCACTACAATATTTAACCACATTGCTGCCTAAGAAAGTAGTATTTTTTTTTACTCTACATATGCTTTCCTCTTTTTTTCTCACAGTTTCTTCAAATGAGCTCTCAAAAGCACCTTCTTAGCATGAGTGTTGGCTTTTCCTGTTGCCAACCTTCCAATTGGAGTTTTCAAATAAGAAAAGATTTAGTTGAGAGACAGAAACTGAGTAAAGATAGTTTTTTAAAAAAGAATACTGAATTATACAAAGTTGACATTTCTTTTTTATGATTTTTATCTCATCAATTTTACAGTAAAATAGCATAAGGATAAAGAACATTTAATAAATAGGAACAAGAAATTATTTTATTTAGAACAGGAAATGATTCACCTGGGCATGCTATTTTTATAATTAAAAATAAAAATAGTATTCTATAATATTTAAAATCATGATATATTAAAAATGAAAATACGAATTTCACACAATTTCTTCTATATTATATAGAAATACATTTGTCTTAACCTTACTTGCAGAGTCAGAGAACTATGGATAGGCTCTTTTGAGTGCCATTGAATTGATAGAAGCCATGTGTAAATAATGTATAAAAAAATCTCTTGATTATCTCCAGTTACATCACAAAGTATCAACCCTGTCAACTCCCACAATCACTTCACAGCTCTAAACAGCTTGGGGAATAAAGCCCATCTATCATAATCCAATGCAGTCTTTTCATCCTTAGCCACCGGGAAGGAGTGTGCATTTTTTTTACACAAAACCACAAGTGTATTTGGATGTTGAGAGGTGGGAGGAAAAATGTAGAAAATTTTTAAATTTATTTTAAAAATAAGTTATTTAAAAATATGTTCACACACCTACTGTCACACACATCCCAAAGGCTGTTTGCTTATTCATGTGTATTTTCAAAGTTTATTTACAATGTGGAAACAGCTCTGTTTTTATTGAGTGTAATCCAATTTAAATTAATATGTCTCAAAATAATTCATGATTTACCAGTGAAAATGAAAGCAGTCCTTCAAGTGTGCTTCTGTTTAGACAGTTGTTAATCTATACTACATTGAAAACAATTCGGTATTTCACACCATCTGTAAAGATATGTTTCATTTTGAAGATTCTCAGATAATTCTCTGGATTTGCATAATACCTTCTATTAGATATTAATAGCTAACAAGATTAAAATGTTAAAGAATTTAGAGTTAAAGGCAAATAAAAATAAATTAACATTTCTATTAATACACAATAGTTGTTAAACATACCTTTCACCCTAATATGAGTACTTGCTCAATTATAACATTTGTTTCAGAATCTTAAGATTAGAATGAAAGTCAACTGTTCTTACCCACAGACATCTTTGCACATATCACAGTATCACCCATTCTCTTTCCAGGGTACATATGCTGAGTTAATATATGACTGCATTTCTTCCCTTAGCACTGTAATAATGCCTTTTTTTTTTCTGCCTCAGCTACACAAATTAGATATTTGATTTATTGGGTGACTGTGACAAGAGAGATTATTTATCGTTAACTAACAAAATGAAAAATAACCCTGTAAGCTTTTCTAAATCAAGGAAAAATTTCAACCTTATGTAATAAACTCAGAAATTAAAACCTTGCTACTAATAAATATTTAGATGCATTTTTAATCCCTTAAATTTTATGTTGGTGTTTATATTTTTTCTATGTTATTCTATAAATTATAAAAGATTAAAGAATATTTTATACATAGAAAAAATTAATTTATATAAATCTTAATATTTTAGAATAATTTTCTGATTCTGCCTACCCATATTTTTTTACACATTTGTAATCATAACGTAATACATTTTATACTCTGCTGTGTTCAACTAACATATGCCTTATGCACGCTGTGACTGGCAGAATCTTGGCCCCCATGAACTTTGTTCCCTGGTGTTGTGTCTATGAAAATGTTATGTCACTTGAAAAAAGGACTCTACAAATATAATTACAGTTATTAATCAGTTGAATTTAAGATAAGAAGATTATCCTGGATATTCTGGTAGGCCCAATGTAATCACATGAGCCCTTTAGAGCAGGAGAGAAAGTTGAAGAGATTTGAAGCAAGAGAAAGATTTGATGTGCTTGAAGAAGGAGGGCTTCACATGGAAAGCATGAGAAATAAACAGTCTATCAAAAACCACTGTACTCAGAAGAGGATCCAGACCTCCAGATGAGAACAACAGCCTTGGCTGATGTCTTGACTTAACCCAGTGAGATCCTTAGAGAATTCAGACAGATTGGCTAGACTTTTAACAAACAGGAAATATGGAATGATAAACAGTGTTTTAAGTTACTAAATTTGTGGCAATTTGTTACTCGGCAATAGAAAAAGGATACATATGCCTTTTCCTAGTTGTCATTATTATTCAATATTCAGATTGTTCCATTGATATGTAATGTGGTCACTAGTGTTATAAGTAGTGCAAAAAAAGAAAAAGGTAGAACATGGTTTAAACCTTCAAGAAATCCCACAATATAGCCAGAAAGGCAAGTAGTCACAAAACAAATATTGAAATATCTTTATTATTTGCCACAAATAGAGAAAAGTGTTCAGGAAGAGTCACAACCATAGGAGGAACTGTTTTGTCTGATGGAACTTGAGTTCTGTCATCTAACTCACTTCCAACATCACATCATTAGCTCCATTTCCACTAACGCTGCCTTAGTTGAGTGGTTGGAAATAAACAGAACCTGTAAATAGGGGATTATATTAGGGACATTAAAAGATCAGACTGGCAGTATTACATGAGCAGCATTATATTACTCCAGTAAGGATGGACAGACCTAAAATACATTGCATGTCTAGGAGGTTTTCTGTAATCTCTACTTGAGCAGAAGATCAAATACGAAGTGACAGTCGGTAGTTTGGAATAGAGTCATTTTAGGGACGTTTAAGGGGAAGCAACACTTGGTTGCCTTGTATAGTAGGATATGCAGGATGTAGGAAGGGAACTGGTCAAGATTTACTCCAAGATTTCTAGGCCTGGCTACTGGGGAAGAAGATAAAATGAAAAGAAATGAAATGGCTTTAATAAAGCAATTGGGCAGAAGAGGGAATATAAGGAGCTGATTTAAAATAATGTCTGAATTAAGATATCATCTGTTATAAGTAGCAGAAACCATGTCTCAGTCTTCAAAATAACTAAGTCCATCATCTCAGTTAACAGCACACAGGATTGGTAGGTTGAGCGTTTCAATAGTGGCATCTAGAACTCAAAATTGTTCTCTCTTTTATTCTGTCCACAACATTAGCCTCATTCTAAGACTACTTTCTCTTGGTGGTCTTAGGATAACTGTCTGCAAAAGCCAGGCCAAAACACTTCCCTGTTTACTCCCTGCCTAAGATAAAGAACATTTCTCCTACCCATGATAAAACCCTTCTCTTTGGGGGCTTCCCTGGTGGCGCAGTGGTTGAGAATCTGCCTGCTAATGCAGGGGACACGGGTTCGAGCCCTGGTCTGGGAAGATCCCACATGCCACGGAGCAGCTGGGCCCGTGAGCCACAACTACTGAGCCTGCGCATCTGGAGCCTGTGCCCCGCAACGGGAGGGGCCGCAATAGTGAAAGGCCCGCGCACCGCGATGAAGAGCGGTTCCTGCACCGCGATGAGGAGTGGCCCCCGCTTGCCGCAACTAGAGAAAGCCCTCGCACGAACCGAAGACCCAACACAGTCAAAAATAAATAAATAAATAAAATAAAATAAAATAAAAAGTAGCTATAAAAAAATAAATAAATAAAATAAATTAAAAAAAAAAAACCTTCTCTTCAGTCTAAGTCAACTTAGTCACGAGTCTCCCTTATGACAAAAATAGTCACCAGCAAAATATGTATTGGTTTAAATTAGGTTTAGATTTGTCCAACACACTAAACATAATATACATACTCAGTTTATAAAGGTAGCAAAGGAACTGAATAACTATAATTTAACGCTGCATCTTATAAAAAAATTGAAGAGGAAACCACATGGTCTATAACACAAATGCCATCCTGTTAGATAAGCATTGAAGGCATCTGGCTTGTCAGAGGCTAATCCAATATGGCAACAAGAAGTTCTGTTCTCTAGATGGTGTCCCTTTTCATTGTCTTCCATGGTCCTAAATTCTTTCTCTGGAATAAACTAATACTTTGTCGGTCTTCCTACATTTCCTCCATGTTTGCATCTAAAATGAGCATTTGGGAGTCTGCCCATTTGGGGATTGCCTTATGGATTCTTTCATACCTTATGATCATAAATCAAATTTCAGTCTAAGACTGTTTACTAAAGGGGCACATAGTTTTCTTATAATAATGAACATTTTAATAGTTTTGAGGACATTTGTCTTTTTCTAAAAAAATTTTTTATTGGAGTATAGCTGATTTACAATGTTGTGTTCATTTCTGCTGTACAGCAAAGTGAATCAGTTATACATATAGATATACCCACTCTTTTTTAGATTCTTTTCACGTATAGGTCATTACAGAGTACTGAGTAGAGTTCCCTGTGCTATACATTAAGTCCTTAGTAGTTATCTGTTTTACATATGGTAGTGTGTATATATCAATCCCAATCTCCCAATTAATCCCTCTCCCCTTGCCCCCCTGGTAGCCATAAGTTTATTTTCTACATCTGTGACTCTATTTCTGTTTTGTAAATAAGTTCATTTTTTTAGATTCCACATATAAAATATATCATATGATATTTGTCTTTCTCTGTCTGACTTCACTTAGTATGATAGAGGACATTTGTCTTATATTAGACTATGGATGTTATTTAAGGAAACCACATTTGTTAGACTATCAATGACTCAGTTAAGGTTGTAAACTATGGTTATCATAGAAATAGGAATTTACTCACCAGCTGTGCATTACTTAATCCACTATGACCTCATTGATCCACTTCTAATTAACAATCAAGTATGAATACTGAAGATTCTCTTAGAATAATATATACATATCTATTAGCATTCCACATTGTGAAAAAGTCATTTTACAAGTAAAATAAATGTTACTCTTAAAGAGTAACTTGAAACACAAGGCAGAAGTTTGATTCTCTACAACACTTTTAAGAAATGCTCTAAAATGCCCAATGCTACTCAAAAGCTAAGTAGGATGAAGATTGATACAAGCTAAGTGGATTTAAGGAATTAAAACTAGTCATGACATTACAAATAGTGTCTTGTAAAGAGTTGTTTTCCAACAAATTGTGGAAATATATGCCAGATTGAAAGGAGAGAGTATTGAGGAAGTGCAAGCTACAGAGGCTGACTGCTCCTTCACGACATTCAAAATCGATGGGAAAGAGGTTGTATGAGGGAGGAGTAGAACTTTTTTGTTGTTGTTTTTGTTTGTTATATTGTGTTTATTTTCATTTAGGAAAGAATATATTATGTATTTATGCTTTGGATAACAAATGGGGCAGTTTATTAAAAAGGCTGAAGGTTTACCAGCGGAAGGAAATAATTTATAGAGGAATAATGTGGATGGCAGAACCTAAATTTACAATTTGCACATTATGGATCACTGATATATGTGAGCATGCTTTTCCCACAATATGACTCAAGCCACACATTTGTTTTAGCAATAACAGGAGAAACTACTTCATACATAAAAAAAGAGAGACAGATGCTGAGTCAATATACAAAGTAGTTTATTGTAGAAACTAGGGAAGATGAGTGAGTTCATATTGCCTGACAGCAATCTTTCCAGGAAAGTACAAGTTAATGTCATCAGCTGAGAGTGAAGCCTCCAGTGAAGATTTTGATGTTTTTTTATTTATTCCACTATGTACAAATGCTTTACAGATAATTATACTTCTTACTTGATTAGGTGTGAGAACTTAAAACCAATACCTAGTACCAGTTGTAATGCAACCTAGTGTAATCATGTACCATATCTTTCTAGCTCTAATTGATCAGATTCTTTTGCTAAGTTTTCTTTCTTTTTTTTTTTTTTTTTTTGTATAGCTTAATTGTGCTTGGTTATAAAATGTTTGACTTTCACAAAACCCAGGACAAATTTTGGTGATTTGCTGGAGAGGGAAGAGTTTACAGGAAAAGTGACTCTTTAAGAGATTAGTCTAGGTGATGATGACATAGACTTAAACAAAGGGATTGGCAATAGGTCTAGCTTCCAAATATTAGAAAGAACATGATTTTTTACCAAGTTGGAAGTGATAAATACAGGAGCCAACCTCTGGGTTACAGCTTTCAAAATAAATAGTGCTATAAAACCATGAAGAGAGCTAGTGATTATTGGAAGAGAAGGAAGAGGTTAAGAGGTGATCTGATGCTGTCACTTTGGGACATGTTGAGTCCATTATGCCTGCAGGACATACAAGTAGAGATAGCAATTTCGTTAGTATTTTTAATGTAGATCTGGTGTTTAGGAAACAATCTCTGAAGCCAAGCATCATTATATATTCGATTACTGAAGACGAAAGAGAAGCCAATATTGACTAGGAATGACAAATATTGCTTTTTAAGAACAAAGCAGGAAGAGAGAAGCCTGCGGGAAGGAAGGAGAAAGATGCATCAGTAGAAGAGACAAAGAGGAAATGGTCTTAGACGGTGGATTATAATTAGCATTTTCTGAGTATTTTCTGCAAGAAACTATTTACATAAATTGTACTTTTATTTGTTCTTACCACACACTTTCAGGATGTTATTACTATCTACCTTTTACTAAAGAAGAAGCTGGACTTCAGAGAGGTTAAGTAATTTGCACAAAGTTATCAATATAGGACCTGGCCACGGCAGAAACCCAGGTCCACCTGAATCCAAAGCCATTTCTTTTCCCACGCTACCAAGCTGCATCTAGGAGATAGCTTTAGACCAAAACAATCTTTTGGGTCACTTACGTAACAGCAACTTGGGGATTCCAGGGCAAGTGGGTGTAAAACAATTTATGAGTGAGTTTTCTGCTGGTAGTTTTCCTTTTTTCAGTCTCCTAAGTCTATTAGGGAGATGGTTCTCCTTTTTGCTTTCCTGGGTTCCTAATCATCTAGAAAGTCCCTGCTCTATTTCCCCTCACTCTTTGTTATATGACTTTCTCTGTTTCTCTCTCTCCAGGCAGAAGCAGAAAGAAAGACATCTCCATTATTATGTTACGTGTCTGCTCATCAGCAAAACAAATCCCCATGGCTCTCTGTTTCTAATCAGAAGGAAGTAATTTTCCTTTCTCACCTGACTGATTCTCCAGCTTGGCTCTCAGAGCTCACTGCTCTCCAATCCCTCCCTCCAGGTACCCAGTTGCAAGTTTGTTAGTGCTACAGTTCACTCATTAAACATTTCACCACTGACTTCCTAAGTCACTGCTACCCAGCGTCCAACTCATTTAAGGTCATGCAACTAATTTAACCAATTCAGTTACAAATCAAGCTAAAACTATATTAAACAACCTTTATGAGATTCTAAGATCGATCCTGTGCTTATTTGAGCAGATAGTAAAATGCCTGCTGACATAATCATAAAAATAATCACCATCACTTTTATCATCATCATCATCATCATCATCATCATCATCTCTGCTGCCATACTGAGTACCCTCTGGGTGCCAGACAGTGTGCTATGTACTTCTCAGGCATTGTTCCCTTTAGTTGGTAATGTTTATACTAGATGTGTAATTTAGTTAGTAGGATTCAATACATACCCATATATGTGAGGCTCACATATGTCAATCTAGTTTAACGCATTAGATGTTATCATCACTTTACAGATGAGGAAATAAAGTTTCAAAGTTATGCAGCCTCTCCAGGGCAGAGCCAGTTTAAAATATGCTTTTCTTTTTTTTTTTAACTTCTAAAGACACATGAAAAGTCAGACCCAAGAGAGCTTGATCTACCAAAAATATCCAGTATACTTGTATCTAGATTTGTTTATCCACTAGGAAAGTTCATGGCATGTATAAGTACAAAATATGTATGAGTGTGTAAAGTAACAGCAAGTTTCATTTCCTTAATAAAATGAAAGCAAAGATGAAACACTTAGGAGGAATCGCACTTCTATTTGAATGATTGTGGCTCAAATCACAGTATCTTCTACACTGTTATCAGTCCTTTAATTGTTTGGCCTTGAATCACAAGTTATATGTTACACTAAAACATAACCTCTCTGTCCAAACAAATGCTCAACTTGTAAAGCCAGGCACAAGGGAAGAAATAGAATCCAGGCTTCAAATCAGTGGCAGTGGAATGTATTTTGTTTAAACTAAGCATCTGATACTAAAAATGTCCCTCTGAACAGTTGCTGAAACAGTCAGGGCCACACATCACCTTGTCAGGGCTCTGACAGGAATGCTGACGTTTAAAGGTGAGTTGCAACTGTTTCCTTAATTTATAATGTAAGACTTCTGCAGCCACCTGTCTAAGGAAAGCAACCATGCAGGGTTTATTGGTCCCCAAGCACTTCTGACACCCATCTTGTTAGACCTCCTGTATCAATCAGCATTTTTGGTAGAATCTAAGCTGTTATCACCTATTTTTCCTTTTCCCAAACTTTGTGTCAGATAATTTTATCTAAATCTGAATGGGGAAACAAACAAAAGTCCTTAATAACTGAAAATCCAATATATCTTGACTTGGCTAATGTTCAAATTATTACTCTATGGCAAAAACTTGTCCTCTTAGGGTTTTAAAGACTTTCACCATAAATAAGCTTTGTAGGTCTTATATAACGTTTCAGCCAACTTACCAACCATATTTTGAATGCTGTTAATAAATCAGGCATCCCAGGCCCTGACTATAACCTCATTTTCCTCCCACTGCATAGTATTCACCAGATACCTTTCTCTCGGCTCATCCACTGATGTGTTGCCACTTACGAGCGATGTCAACAAGGTCAAGACCTGACAAAGTCTAAAAAGACTCAACTGAGCCAAGCCTCATATTTAAGCATCAGAAAAATAGATCCAATTATACCCCCCAGGGTCATTTGAGAAAATTAAATCCAATAAAATATTATATAAAACCTCATAGTCAACTGCCTGGCCTTTGGTAAGTGCTAAAAAATGTTTTCTTTTTTCTCTCCATCTTTACTTCTCTCTTTCATTCACTTATATAGAAAATAACTCTCAGGTGGGACCTAATAGGAACTAAATAATTCATACTCATTCTTTAATTTACTTATGGGTCACAGGTTGATCAGTTGCCACTTCACATTATCATCTCTTTGCTCTCTGGTACTTGGAGAGAATACTACTCTTTCTCAGTTTTAAGTCTTAGAGCTAGGTTCAGTGTAGCAGTAATCCTTAAGAATATATGCTATATTATCCTGAATGCATTTCCTTTTTAATTTTTTTCTATTTGTTTTGATGTTTGCTTGGTTTATCTTGTTTTGAGAAAAAAATTCTTGCAAAGTGGAAAACATTACAGAAAAGAAATACTGAGTTTTGTGATCTGGGAAATATAGACAGAAATACATGGGAATATTTCTGAGTTATCGAAGATAACCTTCTTTTCTCCTATGAGACATCTTTAACTTATATGGCGCACGCTTTCATCTTCTGTTATTTAAAGTGTTCGTGGTAAGATTGGACGGAAAAGGGGTGGAGAGAGTCATCCAACATACTTCTCTTTAAGATGGATTCCTTTACTCTATTTTACACTTTCAAAGAGGAGAAGGAAGAGCTTGTTATACAGCCAAGTGGGATACCTTTCCACAAATGCTTCAAATAGTAAAATGTATATATATAGAAATATATATAAAAGTTAAATGTTTCCCATACATCTGAATCTCAATGCATTCTACATGAAAACACTTTTAGCAGTCCTTATGGATACATTAACTGAAGTCAAAGATATTAGACACTCTGTTTAAGGCAGAGAGATAGAATCCTCCTGTGAATATTTGATAACAGTGTTATATGACAAGGCTTGGGCTAGCACCTGCTGGGTATCAGAAAAGTGAACTAAGTGGGAAGAATAACATGAATGACTTTCATGTTGATTGACTTATTGATTGATTGACTGAATTTTGTACCTAGATAGCTCATGTAACCTTGATTTCTTCACCCATACATTGAAACAAATTATGCCTGTCTATCAAAAGCAATCATTTCTAAAATCAAGTTTGTTTTTACTGATGTAGATTACTTGGAGATCTTTACATTAATTTTTTTAAAGTTATCTTCTCTTAATAATGATAAATCATAGTCTTCTAGCAGAGAAAAAGTTCAATTTGCCTCCTAAAGTGTAACAGTGAATGAGTGACATTTGGACCAATACCGATTTGCTTCTTGAGGTGTCTATATTATTCTTAACAGACTACTGCTAAAAGTTCAGGATCATTGCAGGCACTAAATACATGACATTATAACAGAATACTAACCGGTACGACAAAGTGTGCAATAAATATGCGTTAAAAATAAACAAAAACAAAACTTGTTCTTTAAAGCCAGGGCAAGGAAATTGAAAACCTGAAAGAAAATAGAAAGGAGAAAGGATGAAAGAAAACTATATTTTAATTAAATATCAGTGCATTTCTAGGGGCTATGGTGGGCATTCCACATATTTCTATCTAATTTAGCTTTTTAACTATTTCACATATTTTACCTCACTTAGCCATTTTACTGTTTAAGAAAACTAAGGTTCATTTAATTTTATTAGTTGTTCAAGGATTCACAGTTACAATATAGAGTGTAAGATAGTCTCGTAAATTCTATGAAGGGTTCTTTGTCCCACTTTGTGTTATATAAAACTCTCTTCTAGAAGGATGGTTGATAACCAGGGAAGGATTTGCTCTATGTTTCTCCTGATAATACAGCTGAGTCAATTCAATATGACAAACTTTAATTAAAGGGCTGGTTTGTGCTTGTGGGGGTTGAGTGACATCAGTGAACAAGACACATGGAGAGAGAGAAAAAACAACAATAAACATGGTAAATGAGTAAATGTATAATATAATATAAAAGAAGGTAATAAGTGCTATAAAATACATAACATAGAGTAGAATAAAAAGGATCAGACCTAGATAGACATTTCTCCAAAGAAGATATACAGATTGCCAACAAACACAGGAAAGAATGCTCAACATCATTAATCATTAGAGAAATGCAAATCAAAACTACAATGAAATATCATCTCACACCAGTCAGAATGGCCATCATCAAAAAATCTACAAACAATAAATGCTGGAGAGGGTGTGGAGAAAGGGGAACCCTCATACACTGTTGGTGGGAATGTAAATTGATACAGCCACTATGGAGAACAGTATGGAGGTTCCTTAAAAAACTAAAAATAGAACTACCATACAACCCAGCAATCCCACTACTGGGCATATACCCTGAGAAAACCATAATTCAAAAAAAGTCATGTACCACAATGTTCATTGCAGCTCTATTTACAATAGCCAGGACATGGAAACAACCTAAGTGTCCATCAACAGATGAATGGATAAAGAAGATGTGGCACATATATACAATGGAATATTACCCAGCAATAAAAAGAAATGAAATTGAACTATTTGTAGTGAGATGGATGGACCTAGAGTCTGTCATACAGAGTGAAGTAAGTCAGAGAGAGAAAAACAAATACCGTATGCTAAAACATATATATGGAATCTAAAAAACAAACAAAAATGGTCATGAAGAACCTAGGGGCAAGACGGGAATAAAGACGTAGACCTACTAGAGAATGGACTTGAGGATACAGGGAAGGGGAAGGGGAAGACGGGACAAAGGGAAAGAGTGGCATGGACATATATACACTACCAAACGTAAAATAGATAGCTAGTGGGAAGCAGCCGCATAGCACAGGGAGATCAGCTCGGTGCTTTGTGACCACCTAGAGGGGTGGGATAGGGAGGGTGGGAGGGAGGGAGACCCAAGATGGAATAGATATGGGGATATATGTATATGTATAACTGATTCACTTTGTTATAAAGCAGAAACTAACACACCATTGTAAAGCAGTTATACTCCAATAAAGTTGTTAAAAAAAAAGACTCTATTGAACTATTAATTGTACAGAAAATTCTATCTGTTATTTATTTAGATTTTTTATTTTGGTTTCATTTTTCCTATTTTCAATTTTCTTCCCCAAACTACAATATAGTGGACAAGTTATAAGTACATTACAGTAATTTTATTAGAAACGTATAAATCAATTCTTTACAAGTACACTCTGATTTTACAATGAAACTTATCCCAATTTAAACTTTTATAGATTAATGGAGGTGTAACTGATATGCAATAAACCACACATACTTAAAGTATATGATTTGATAGTTCTGAACATGTATATACCCATGAAGCCACCGACAAAACTATGGTAATGGACATACTCATCTCCTCCCAGAGTTCCTCATGACTCTTTCTGGCCTCTCCCTCCCATTCTCCCCCACACTTCCAGTTCATGCCAACCAACTACTGATGTACTTTCTGTAACTACAAATTATTTTGCATTTTCTAGAATTTTAGATGTCCTTTTTTTTTTTAAACGGAACTATACTATACACTTTTCTGCTTTTATTTTCATTCAGGATAATTACTTTGTGATCATCCATGTTGCTGAATGAATTCATAGTTTATTCCCTTTTATTACTGAGTGGAATTCCATCGTAGAGATACACCACAGTTTCCTGATACATTCATGTGTTTATGGCCATTGGAATTGTTACCAGTTTTTGGTTATTACAAATAAAGTTGCTATGAGCATTTATGTACAAGTCTTTGTATGGACATATGCTTTCATTTCTTTTGGGTAAAATCTCTAACTATAATTATGTGTTTTTCAATTTTTCCTTTCAGTTCTATCAGTTTTTGCCTAATGTATTTTGAAGCTCTGTTATTAAGATGTTAAATGGTTAGGATTTTTATGTGTTCTTGCTGAATTGACCACTTAATTATTATGAAATAAACTTCTTTGTCTCTGATAATGTCTTTGCTCTGAAATATACTTTGTCTGATATTGTATTAGTTTTCTAATCATGCATAACAATTGACCACAATTTTATTGACTTAATACAACATCCACTTATTATTTCACAGTTTCCTTGTGTCAGCCGTCCAGGCATAGCTTATCTGGCTGCTTTGTTCAGAGTCCAAGATGTTGGCTAGGATGGGTTCCATCTGGAGGCTTAACTAGCAGAGAATCCGTTCCCAAGGTCATTCAGGTTGTTGGCAGAATTTATTTCCCTGCAACAGTATGACTGTAGTTTCTGGCATTTTGCTTAGTGTAAGCTAGAGGCTATCTTTGTGTCCAGGAGGCTGCCAACAGTTTCTTGTCATGCAAACTTCTCCCGCATGGCCACTCATTTCATCAAGCCTTCACGGGGAGTCTCTCTCTGCAGGTAGGGTTTTGTACTTCCACTGATGAGTCAGACCCACCCAGGAAGGTCATCCTTTCAGTTACCTCAAAGTCATAATGATTAATTACATCTGCAAAATTCCTTCATGTCTGACATTTTCTGTTTGCCAAGGCAAGTTACAGGTCCTGCCTACACTCATGGGGAGGAAATTATACAGGATACAAACATCAGGGGGTGAGGATCACAGGGCAGCTCAAAGGTTTGTCAACCACAGATACTAATGGAGTGACTCCAATTTCATTTGATTAGTGTTACTTAACATATTGGGTTATTTAACCCAATATGTTATTTTATATTTATATTTAACCTATACACGTCATTATAGTTAAAGTCTTTTGAGGTTTTTTGTTTGTTTGCTTTTGTTGTTGGTGTTCAAGGCAGCATATAGTTGGATCTTGGTTTTTCGTGTGATCTTATTATCTCTCATTTTTAATGAATACATTTTGACCATTTACATTTAATATGATTATTGATAGGGATGGGTCTAAATTCACCATCTTGCTATTTATTTTCCACTTATTTACTTGTTCTTAGTTCTCTTTTCTTCCTTCTTTTTGATTGAGTAATTCATGATTTTATTGTATCTGGTGTTGGCTAATTATCTATTACTCCATACTTTTTTGAGCAATTGCTTTGGTATTTATAGTATATATTTCTAATTTATCATTGTCTACATTCAAGTAATATTACACCACATCACACATAGTATAAAACCTTACAACAGTATACCTCCATTTCCCCCCTCCCAGTCTTTTGCACTATGATATATATCTTACTTCTACATATTTACAAACTGCATATTACCTCTGGTAACATTTCCTTATACCTAAAGGTCTACCTTTAACATTTGTTGTAGAGCATGTCACTGATTCTGACTTTTTCAGCTTTTTAATATATGATAAAGTCTTTATTTCACCTTTTTTTAAAAAGATAAGTTTGCTTGGTATAACTTTTATGTTGAAAGATGTGCTCTTTCAGTACATTAATGTTGCCCCTCTGTTTTCTTGCTTACATTGTGTCCATCAGGAAGTCTGCTGTCCCTTTTATTTTTGTTCTCCTGTACATAATATCCACCCCACCCCACCTCTATCCAGTTACTTTCAAGATATTCTCTTTATCACTGATTTTAAGCAGTTGATTATGTAACTTACTTTCCTTTTTTCTTTCTTTTTCTCTTTATTTCTCTTTCCCTTTCTCCCTTCCTTCCTTTCTTCTCTCTCCTTCATTTCTTTCTCTCTCCCTCCCTCCCTCCCTTCCTTCCTTCCTTTTGCTTATTGGGCATCTTAGATCTATTGGGTTATGTCAAGCAAGTAACTCCTGCTGCCTACCACCAGAAGCAGCAGTGCCTGGATATCTACCCGCTGCTTGGTTTGCAGGTAGCAGACTCACCATGAAAGACACAAATCATACAGGCACTGGATGGAACAACACTTCACTCATATAGAGAAGAGACAGAGCAACATCAGCTTCTACAGTGAGTGTCGGTCCCCCATGTCCAACAGGTGTCACCCCACAGCCAAGGCAAGGAGATGGTCTGCATGCACCCCTCTTGTGCTGCAGGCAAAGGATGCCATTCCTTCCCCACCAGGAGCAGATAAAGCAGCAGGGTTGGCCAGGTGCCATATGACACATTATTTAAGCAAAACAAAGAAGTATACATCAAACCTGGAACAGGGAAAGATATTCCCAAACAAGGCAATATGCCCAGCACAGGCTATGAGGGCTCCTAACTTCCATGTTAGAAGATATTTCAGGCCCAAGGCACACTCTCATGCAGCCAAGCTAGGGCTGAGCAAGCTGCACATGTCCGCCTTTCCCAACAGCTTGTAGCTCTAATCTGACTTAGAAAAATTTCATCCAGTATTCTTTTATTTTGCACCCCACTTTTCAGAGACTCCAATTACATATAAGTAGGCCTCCTGAAGTTTTCCTACAGCTTATTGATGTTTTATATCTTTTTATTTCTGTGGGTTTTTTTCTGTGTTTTAATTTGGATATGTTCTTTGCAAGTTTAGTAATTTTTTTTCACCTTTTGGTAGTGTCTACTTAATCTTATTTAGTGTATTTTTTTATCTTAGACTTTGTATTTTTCACCTCTAGAGGTTTAATTTTTTTATTTTAAAATATATTTCATACCTCTACTTAACATGCTCTATCTTTTCTCTACCTTCTTGAACATATATGATAGTTATAATAAATGTTTTTAAAGCCTTGTTTACTATTTCTATCATCTGTGTAATTTCTCAGTGATTTCTAAATCATTGATTTTTCTGCTTATAAATGTCATATTTCTGCCTCTCTTCTATGCTAGGAAATTTTTTATTAGATGCTAAAGATTGCAAATTTTGCCTTTTTGAGTGTTGCATAATTTTATATTCCTATAAATGTTCTTGAATTTGCTCTGGGGCAAAACTAACTTGCTTGGAAACAGTTTGTTTTTAGGCTTTGCATGTGGAAACACAGCAACTTTTAGTCTAGGGCTATTTTGACTCCCTATAGAGGCAATGTCTTTCTAAGAACTCTCTGTGAAACCCTGTGGGTTATAAGATTTTCCACTTTGGCCAGTGGGGGCATGAACTCTTCCTGGAATTGTTTCCTCTGCTTCTTTCAGTTTTTTCTTTTCTGGCCTCAAGAGTTCTCATATACTCCTTTGTTGATCAGTAGTCAGCTGAAAACTAGAGGTGGACCCTCTGCCCTTTTCAAGAAGTTTCTTTCCATGCTTCTCTGTTCCCTTTAATACTCTACTCCGTGGATTACATCCTTCTGACCCCACTAGATTCTAAGGTACCTCTCCTCAACTCAGGAAAGTTGCCAGACTTGGCCTGAGTGCTCCCTTCCTGCATGTCAATCTCATACCTCTATCTGGGCAGCAGCCCTGGGCAATGATAAGGCACAAGTCATTTGTTTCTTCTCTCTCAGGGACCACTTTTCTGCCTTCTCTGATGTCTAATGTAGGAAAATCATTGATTTTTTTGGTGTTATTTTTAGTTGTTTTAGATAGGAATATAAATTGATTCCTATTATTCTATCATGGCTGAAGAAAGCCCCGCCCCCCATTTAAATTTAAAGGTTTATTTTTCTTTTCCTTGAAACCTGAAAATAAATTAAAATACCAGTCTTGCAATGTTTTAGAGTCATACAAATCTCATGACATTTTAGGTATTATTTACAGAATCTTGTTAATTTTTTTGCTTCAAATCATGTTGTAAATTCTAATTGACTACAAAAACTTGATAGAAAACTTTAGGTTTTGATTTTATTTGATTGATCTATATTCAAATACATGATAATAATTAACGATAGTACTAATGCATATTCTGGTCAAAATTAGTTGACATTCTTGAACAGAAGGCATGCTTAAACATTCTATAGAGATAAAATGTTTAAAACTTAAATGCACCATTTTCTCATGGACAGTTATGACAAAGTGGAGCAAGAAACTCACTTTGGGGGTTGCACATTTTGAATAGATATGTAAGCATCACGGAGGTAAATATTTAATAACCTTGAGCTGCAGCAGTTAGTTATAATGACTATCATGATATATACAATGGGCCTCTGTACTTTAAGCGTAGTATTTTTTACAGCTCAACTGAATCCTCTCTGTCTCTCTCTCTCTGTCTCTCTTTGTGTTTTTTTTTTTAATTTATTTTTATAATGTGTCCTAATTTGCTTCTTTTTACTATGTAGGGCATCATGACTTGGGCAAATTAAAAGTTTTCATGATGACATTGTGACAGATAAGAACTAGCAGGCCAGTTGCCTGGTGAAACACCAACTGAATGTCAACACCCTTATGATCCTAATAAAGAAGAACAAATGAAACAAAAGATCATCACACAGAGCATCAGAACCAAATTGTAATGGGCATCCTGTGATCAATGATGACCTTGGGGAATACTAAAACAAGGAAAAATTAACAACATGACTGATACCAGTGATGACAGGTATCAACAGATGTTTGCCCCTGGCAGAATGAGAGTGAGACTCTGAAACAGAATTTCTGTAACTCTGACCATTTTTCAGCTCCAACATCTACCTATTAGCTAAATTATCAAGAAATGGTTTACCCTAAATCATGGTACACTATAAAGAAATCAGAATACTATGAGTTTTTAATACAAAGAGATAGCTATAGGAGAATAAATTATGTGACTTAGAATTTTTACAATAAGGAGAATAATAACTTTATTTGATCATTATTAAAAACCTTTGTTGAATATAAATGTTGATTTATAGACTAGGTTGCCTGAATTGAGTTTAGCATTCAATATTTAGTATTTTTAATAAGTTTGGAAGGCAGCTAGACTAAGAAGATATTGACTCTGGAATTATACTATTTTGTTTCAAATTCTGGCTCCACTATTTTCTAGCTGTGTGAACTTGGGGAAATTATTTAACTGTTCAATGGCTGAATTTCTCTGTTTTTAAAGTAGGATCTAAACTATATCTATTTTAGAGAATTGTTATGTAGATTCAATTAGTTAATACAAGCAGATCTCTTAGAGAAATGTTTGGCATATTAGAATATTTATTGCTTAAAATAAAGCAATAAAAATTGTTGCTGGATAAAAAATTATCACTCAAAAAAAAAAAAAACCCTCTGTGACAGTAAGAAAAATAGAATGTAGGTCAGATTATATAATCTTAAACACACACACACACACACACACAAACAAACAAATCCAAATGGCATTTTTAGATGTAAACAGAAATGCTTAGAAAGATTCCTAGTACTATATAATATTCTAAATTAATTCATAATTAGAAGGGCTACCATTATCAGTACAAGATGACATAATTGCAAAAAATAAGATGATCTTTCATTCCTTCCTTTCTTTCTATTCACGTTTGAAGAATAATTTCAAAAAAGATTTGAATAAATATATTTTTAATGATTTCCAATAGTATACTCAAAATACAAAGTGATCTTAATTGTTAAGGGGAAAAAAGTTATGATTGGTCCCATAACCAATGAAATGTTTTGTGAAAACATTAAACATACTCTTATTGTTGGTTATCAGTGTACAGGGAAATTAACAAAAATAATAAAAATAATATATATTTAGTACACCTTAAAGAAAAACATTAGATACGTTGAGAATTAAAAGTGTTTTATGTCCTTGTAAAAAACTTATTAAGAGTAGTTTGAACAGTGCTAGCCTTCTGATTATGTAACTTAGGATATGAAGTGAGACAAATCTCCTTTAAGTTTGGATCAACTTCCAACATTTTATTCTTTGCGTTTTCAGTGTCACGAAATATCTCTGAATTATTTTAATGGGAAATTTTCTCCTGTGTCATTTCCTCTGGGACATCTACATATTTTTCTTCACAACCACTTTCCTCATTACATCTAATCACTTCTGCATTTTATCATGCAATTCTTAAAGAATCTCCCTGTGTTAGGAACTATTAATACTCTGATTTTCTGGGTGAAGAAACTGAGGCACAGAGATATGAAGTAACTCCCAATGTCACAATTAGCATAAGACAGAACCTGCTTCAGACTCCAGCAGTTAAACCCTCTAGCAGGGCTCCACCTGCTAACACTTCGGATAATCTGGGTGATTAAAATGTCAACACCTGGGCCTTGCCCCAGACCAATCAACTTGGACTTTTTAGAGATGAAGCTCAAGCATCGGAAGCTCAAAAGCTTCTCAGCTGAGTCTAAGGGGAAGATGTGGTTGATAGTTCCTGCTTTGGGGCCTCCAAGCATACCCAATAAGCCTTAACAGCATTGAAAAACAAAAGATGAAAACAGACTATTCTGTAAATGGTGTTAAAACAATTAGAAACAAATAAATTTGATCTCCATTTCACACAATTCCCCTAAAAAATTCCCAATGGTTTAATGACTTAATGTAAGAACTGTCACTATATAGTTCAAATACAAAAAGAGAATAGGTATATATCCATGGTTAGGGTAGGGTAGAGAGAAAAAGACCAGGTTAAAAAAAAATCGACCAAACCACAACACTGAAATGTTGTCTGCAAAATAAAACTCAAATCATTGAGCACACACTACTTTTTGTTATCACATCGTCACTACATGCACTATTTTCTCAATCTTTGTCTTCCAGTCTTTGTCATGAAGATATGCTCTAGGTAAAATAGCCTACTAAGGTATGTCCCCTGGGGATTGGTTTCAGCTGGCCCACATCATGCTGCACTAAATTGTATCAAGCAGTGTTTAAACACACTAGGAATACTGTGAATAGATTTTTGGTTATTTAAAAGTTCTGCAATTTGGCAGTCAATTTTAAAACTAGTTTTTCTTTATTCTAAGAAACCTCAAATGGCATCAATAAGGCTTTTTAAATATTTTTTGAGTAGAAAAGTATTTTGTTCTGTACTATTCTTTGATCAATTGTTGTGAACTTTCAGCTTTTAAAATTTTTTATAATATTCATTCTTGACAAAATGGTGCCCTTGTCAGCATCTCTAGAAGAAATCAGTATGAATAATGGAGAAGGATATGTTCATTGCAGTTACTATAGTAAATGATGGGTTGGGATCTTGTTTAATAATTTCTCAATAATTGATTAGTCATACATATTTGATATAAATAATATGTGAGAATGCTCTTAGCAAATATCACAGAAAATATGGAATCTCTTGTCGTCACATCTTTACATTATACTACAGACTATGACTCGCCTATACATTTCAGTAACAAGGCTGAAAGACATCCTTTATTTTTATAGTTTTGTTTTTAATTCCAGTCAATACTGTGAGAGGAAAAAAATGCTCCAGTAAGCTCTATTCTATAACTAAAGTGAATCTTTGGACAAACGAAATTATATTGAGAATTACCAAGTTTAATATAAAGGCGGTATTTTACTTTGATTCAATAACATTTTGATTATCTAGTCTCTAAATGATACTGCATTATCTACTTTAGGCAGTGGTTCAAAATATTTTTGTCTATTTCAACACACCTGCTAGATGATAATTACATGTATGGCTCACTCCAGTAGGCAGACCAAGATTTGTTTTTCAAGTCTGCAAAAAAGATAAACTTATGAGGTAGTTGTGGGAAATTCTTGCCAAATTAAAAGCCAATGCCCTCTTCTTCCTCTGAGATTAAGAACCAAATCTTTAGAACACATAAGAATGAACAAGACAGATAATCTGTGCTCAAGGAACATGTAAAATATCTCACAGTGCCTCCCAGGTGACTGCTGGAAGCATTGATCCTTGGAAAATGTCTTACAGTCCAGTGATTTGCATTGGGAACCACGTAATGCTAAGGAGACTGCTAAACTGGGATGTTTATCAATCCGAGGTGATGAATGCACTGGGGATGCAAAGTACCCATAAAGTCAATTCTCGTGGGATTACAGTCTTCCAAAATCCAAGGCAATTCAAAAGATCAATTCACCCCAACTTTTTGCTTTACAAATTAGGAACCACAATAAAGCGAGTCCAAATAATTTGTCTAAGGACACATAGTTAAATAAATTGCAATGATAGACTACAAACCAGTCACTTCCATTCAAGCCTTTTTGTCATTAAAATTTCTCAACTCACAGCTACCCTGTGAGTGAGTCATCTACTAAGTCAGTCATGCTATCTTAGAATCAGCAACCAAGAACAAAATGCAGCTGTGAAAACCAAAGCGCAGCTCTGCCCATCCCAGTCACCGTCAAAGGCTTCCACTGTTTTTGGCATATCAATTATAGCTAAATAAAGCTTTTTTTTTTTAATGTTTTCTATTTGGTAGGAAAATCCTATATTATTAAAGTCTGTTACATTTTTATATCAGACTTATTACCATGTGCTTATTTTATGTCAGATAACAACTGATAATTTATTGATGGTTAACTATGATCCAGGCAGCATTCTAATTACAAATAATGTCTCATTAAATAGTCACCAACAATAACTTGAAGAAAAAATATGTAAAACCTGTGAAAGGAGGACTGATTATTGTAAAGAAAGGAAACCTTCCCAAATTAATTTATAGGTTTAACGAAATAAAATACTAATCAAAACCCCAAAAACCTAAAGTTCATCAGAAATAAACAGATTAGAATAGAAAAATATTTTTATTTTTTTAATTTTTATTTATTTTGGCCGCGCTGGGTATTAGTTTCCGCACACGGGATCTTCACTGTGGCATGTTTAGTTGTGGCATGCGGACTTCTTAGCTGCGGCATGCAAACTCTTAGTTGCGGTATGCATGTGGGATATAGCTCCCAGACCAGAGATAGAACCCGGGCTCCCTGAATTGGGAGCACAGAGTCTTACCCACTGGACCACCAAGGAAGTCCCATAGGATAGAAAAATATTTTTAAATTAAGCATTTTAGTTTGAGATAATTGTAGAGACACATGCAGTTGTAAGAAAAAAATAGAGTGAGATCCTCCGTATCATTTACCCAGTGTCTTCCAACGGTAACTTCTTGAAAAACAATAGTACAATATCACAACCACGATACTGACACTGATACAGTCAAAATATAGAACATTTCTGTGATCACAGGGATCCCTATAAAAGTGCTGAACTTTGATAGCCACATCTACTTCCTTCCTGTCAGCCATTTTCAAACATGACAACCACTAATCTCTTCTCCACCTTTATAATTTTTGTCACTTCAAGAATGTTATATGAATGGAATCACACAGTGGGTAACCTTTTGGCATTGGTCTTTTTTTTCACTCAGTGTGGTTCTCTGGAGATTCATCCACCTTTTTATGTGTACCAACAATTCATTCCTTTTTATTGCAGAGCAGTATTCCATGGTATGGATGTACGACAGTTTGTGTAATCACGTACCTGTTGAAGGACAACTGGATTGTTTTCAGTTTTTGGCTATTATGAATAAAGCTGCTCTAAATATTCATTTACAGGTATTTTTTTGTGAACATAAACCTTCAGTTCTTGGAATAAATGTCCAGGAGGGGACTGCCAGGTCATATGGTAGTAGTTACACGTTTAGTTATTTTTTTAACTGTCAAATTATTTTTCAGGGTGGAGGTGTCATGTTAAGTAAAACAGGCATGTTATTAATTATAAATACTCTATTGCATTCCCACTAGCAATGTATGAATGGCCAAGTTTCCCTGCATCTTCACTGGCAACTGATGTCACAATTTTTTTTTTTTTTGCCATTTTGTTAAGTGTGTGGTGACATCTCATTGTGCTTTTAATTTGCACTTCCCAAATGGCTAATGGTGTTGAACGTGTTTTCATGTGCTTATTTGCCATATGCATATCTGGTAAAATATCTCTTCGTATATTTGGCTCATGTTGTAATTAGATTGTGTTTTTACTGTTAAGTTTTGAGACTTTTTCATATATTCTAGATTCTAGTTCTTTGTCAGATATGTAATTTGTGAGTAATTCCCTTCTAGTCTGTAGCTTGTCATTTCAATCTCCTCATGGAATATTTTTTAAAGCAAACTTTTTAACTTTGATGAAGTCTAATTTACCTAGTTTTCCCTCTAAAGATAGTGTTTTTGGTGTCAAACCTAAATAATTTTTGGCCTACCCCTAAATTCTGAAGATTTTCTCAAGCTTTTTTTCCCTAAAACTTTAATAGTTTATGGTTACATTTAAATCCATAATTTATTTTAAGTTTCTTTTTGTATAAATTGTGAGACTTAGCTCCTGCTTCTTTTTTTCTGCCTATGGATGTCCAATTGTTCCAGCACCATTTGCTGAGACGTCTTATTCAATTGAACTGCTTTTGCACCTTTGTCAAAAATCAATTGAGCATATCTGTGTGGGTCTATTTCTGGATTTTCTATTCTACTTTTTATTATTGATTTTTGTGTCTACACCTGTGCCAAAACCACGTCTTGATTATGGTAGCTATGTAATAAATCTTGAAACTGAGTAGACTGATTCTGTCCACGTTATTATTCTTTTTTAAAATTGTTTAAACTATTATAGTTCTTCTGTCTTTCCACACTGCTTTAGAATAATTTTGTCTATATTGAAAAAAACATCTTGCTAAGATTTTGATAGAAATTACATTAAATCAGCATATCTATTAGGGGAAAATTGACATCTTTACTATGCTGAGCCTTTCAATCCATGAACACAGTATTGCTTTCTATTCATTTATTCCTATATTTAAACTACCATTAAGAATCGTGTTTCTGAAGAATCTTCAATGACATGGAAAATGCTTAAGCTGTCATGTAAAGTAAAAAAGGCATGTTATTAAATTATAAGTAATCTATAAACTAAATAGTGGAAAAGATAATATGTTATGCATTGACAATTTTCAAAGAGAAAAGAACATTCCAAGTGTTAATAAGAAATTTTATATTTAGATTTTAGTACGGTTATATGAATGGTCTCCATTATATTAGTCTCCATTCTTTAAGCTTTTTTGATATTTTTCCTTTTTAAGAATATTAACATTACTGATTTTATAAACGTGTAGACCAAATACTTATCCAAAATGTGCTCATAATACAACTAATTATTTATAATTATATCCTCTATGCCTGTCATGATACCTGACAATTTTTCAATATCAAAGTATTGAGGAAAGTTTTATACAAATGAGTAAAAACATGAAGTTTTATACTAGAATATTTTCTATTTCTACAGTATGATTATACCTAATTAAAATTATGTTTTCTTTCAGAACATACTTCTTATATGTCTACTACTGACCAGCGCTATTGCCATTCACAGTATTTTCCTTAATTCTTACTAAATATCTAAAAGATTATTTCATTATCTGAAGGTGTCAGGAAATTCCTGTGAAACTACCCAGATTTTAGTTGTAAAACATAGTTTTACCTCTAGGATATCTGATTCCAAACTTAGGGACATTTTTTTCCTAAAATAGAGGTAAAGTTTTAAACATATCTGTAAAGAAAATATGGGCAAATTTTATGAGTGATTTAAATTTTCTCCATATTTCTAAGTTCGCTTGCACTGAATGGGGATGGGAAGGATGGAGAATTTTTTATGCTTATACGTTTTACGATATTACTGAAATGGCAAGATACATATAGTTCACAGAATGAGGAATTTAGTTTATGGGAATATGAATTCTTCATGAATAATGCATAAGCATGCCATTAGTATTTTTCCATGAAGTGAGCTCTTAAGTAATTCAACATAATTCTAGTAATTTTACAATGACAATAATATTGCTATAGATTTTTCTTCAAAGGTACAATTTTAAGATTATATCTGTTGTGTATTGAAAGATCTTCATGACACAAAATAATAAATACTAAGAGACATTTTAGCATTAGTTGTAATTGAAATCACTTGTAGTCTTACTATGAACATTACTATTAATAAGTGAGTAAAACTCAATTACTGGCAATATTAGCATTTCCCCGTTTAGAATAGTGAGATTTACCATTCGGTATCTGCTTAAATGATGATATAACAAGGTGATCAACATTCAGGGTATGCAGTTAATGAGTTAAATAGACATGTAGGCAATCAACAAACAGGCTGTCTATGTTGTGGGTAATTGTTCAGGCTCTGTAGCAGTACAGCCTGGCTGTGAAGTTCAGTTCCACTACTTTTTAACATTGAGACTATAGTTAAGTCAGGCAACCTTTCTGTATGCCAGTTCCCTCATCTATAAAACTGAGCTAATCATAATGCCTACCTCAGAAGACTGTTACATTAAATAGCAATAAAGGGGAAATGACTCCTGCATAGAAAATATTCAACAAATGTTTCATTGGATGTTATTATAATACACAAACAGTTGAAGAAATTATCCTATTTTATGAGTTTAAATTAGATGGCTGATAACCTAATCACTGTTTCATATTGACTTTTGAGGGTTTTCTGGGTATAGCATCCCCAGTTGGTCTGTGCATGGGAGGCATTATAAAGACTGCTTAACTTTTGAAGTATGCAACATGACCCACCAAACGAAAGCTTTAGCAACTTATGTGTGCTATAGGAAAAATACTATATAATTAGAGACTTATGAGGTATTTTACCTCTGTAACTGAAACGATTATCTAAACTTATAAAACACTCTTGGTAATGTCTGGCAGAAACTTTCCTTGAAGGACATCTTTTAAAAAGTGCACTGAATGTTAGAATATTTTTACTTCATTTCAAAGTATTTATATTACACGTGTTTTTTTGCTTTAGAAATTGTTCTTAAGAGGAAGAAAAGTCTACATTTAAATAAAAATGGCCTGTAAGGTATTTTTCAGAAGTATGTTTAAACATGGGACATTCTTCAGAAGAAAGTATTTTGTGATAATTATATTCTCCACGAGTGCTGATTGAACTAATTAAAAATTGCAAGTCTTATCGAGATTACTTATTGACATCTATTTGGCAGCCTCGTTTACTTAACATACCTCAGTAGTTTACTCTTTTATACTCAGTTAAGAATGGTAGCAGTAACGAATGAAAGTTGATAAATGTTTGATATACAGATAAGACCATATCTCATCCTTTGTACTTCAGAAAATGAATCAAAGGCTAAGTCCATACAGTATAAAATAACCTTTTAAATCACCTAGTAATTTAACTTGTGTTTTGCTTTTATTATCTGGAAATATGCATTAGGTAACAACTATTCAGCTTTCTATTCTAATTGTCTCATCAGTTCAATCTGAAGAAAAGCTCCAAAGTTAATTTTTGATTTATTAGTGGTCGTCAGGAGAGATATATTAGGGAACTGCATATGGCAATTCTAGAAATAACTGTATTCAAACTAGGCCCTACACGGGTAAGCTATAAATACATACTTGGTATTGTCTTCCCAACAAGTGCCTTCTGTATTTCTCTTGTGCCACTCTTAGCTCAAGGCATAGAAATTCACCCAGGGAGATATGATCAGAGAACCAAGAAAGTGAAGAAAATATGGAGTGAAGCAGAGTGGGATGGGAATTTTAGCTCTGCTGTTTACTAATTCTGTGAGCTTGAAAAAGAAAATCAATATTTCTGAATTTTAGCATCTCATTTGCAGATAGAGTAATAAAACTCATCTTGCAAAATTGTGGGCACAGTGCATATCAAGGGTATGGAAGGGTTCCTGAGAGGGAAAAACTCAACTCATTATCAAAGTAGAATAATTCTAACAAGCAGAACTATTAAAAAGTGCAATGTATATCCTCATGTATGTGACCACTTATTGTGATTATTGTAATGGGTTTCATGCTTTAAGAAGAGGGCTGCTTCAGTTAGCTCCAGGGATTTTGGAGTCTGATAAGTTTGGGCCAGTGTGAATCATGAAATTGACTTAACTATTTATACTTGTGATAAATGTGTAAGTGCCATATATTGTTGCTTTGAATACTTATTTCTCCAATTCTGCTAAAAAAACTAACCAGAAAATTAGAAATTCTCCCTTTTTATTGATGTAAAAATGCCTTTTTTATTCGTACGGAGACATGTAAAAAATAGAATTCTAGAGCATGTAATTGAGAAATCAAGGCACAGATGGTGAACGGCTCAGGCAGTGAGACACAACGTAAAATGGGAAGTAGATTGGCTTGAATTCATTCCACAATATTTGTAAATAGCTTTCAAAAAGCACTGCAACTGCAGAAAATCAACTGGTTTCTTCAATATTTTATTGACCTTACCTGAGTTATCAGTGTCACTACCTCTATTAATTAAATATAACTACTCCTTCTTTCCCTGTCTGCCAACTGAAAAAAAAATCTTAATTATCAATTGCAGATTCTCATGAAAATCAAATCAAACTGTCATAGAAGCATGTTTGGTAATGTCTCAAACTCTGTTCGAGATTCACCTGTTCAAGAACCCTACCCTACAGGTTTTTCAAACAACAGACATAATATGTAAACCCCGAGTGAATGAAACGGTTAGGAGCAAGAGGCTCATTTCCAGGAAGAAAACCAACAAACACTTGAGAATATGTTTCTGAATTTCAATAAAATAAACCAGCGGGAAATTGTGGAAACTACTATCATTAACTTATACTGCACTGAGAGAACGGATATCTAGACCAAGTTATGTCTTGGCCATTAAATTTCTGAAGAAAGTATCTCACTATTAAAAATGTTAAAATTCAAGATTTTTTCCTATAAAAATAGATTTTATTTTCCTATAAAAATAGTTATTAAATATGGTGGGAGGAGCTTTGGAAAAGCCACCTGAGCTCGTGACCTCAGCAAGATGGCAGCACAGGTGGTTCCCGACATAAGCCCTCCTCACAGAAAGGCCAGACAGCAATGAGCCACAAAGGAGGTGCCCTTGTGAAATGCCCAGAACCTGGGGGTGAGGCAGAAGCATCTCTTTGTACCACAAACACCAACAAACACTGTTAGAAGCGTGAAAGGAGCGGTTTCACCAAAAGGAGCGGTTGACGCCAGTCCCAGCCGGCCGGCCTCCCAGAGGCCGGTCCGGCGCTGCCCTTAGAGGGTGCCCCTGCCTACCTGGTCTCCGGTGCAAAACAGAGTCCAAGGCGAATCCCCAGCTTCCTCAGCGTTTCTGGACGCTTCCCGGGAGACCCACTAGGGTCTCAGCTTCTGGGGACCACGGGCGGAAAAGGCAGGACCGGAACAGCGGGGAGATGGGGAGGGGCGGGGCTTGCAGCCGCCGGTGCGGGGGTCCCCGTGGACCCTGTTCCTGCGCTGCTGGCAGCGAGCACGGGTCCCAGCCGGTGACTCTGCCCATTCGCAGAGCCAAGCCGGTGGCCGCATCTGGCCGGGGAGCTGTGTTGGCAGTTTTGCCGGCTTTGCACACCCAGCCAATGGGCCGTACCTGCCACAGGGCCCAGTCTGCAGTTCCAGCCGGACAGGGATCCCCCAGCTGCTGAGCACAGCCTCCGGCCCCATCTGACCAGGAAGCCTGGCCAGAGACCCTGGGCAGCCCTGGAGCCCATCCTACAGCCCCTAGAAGGCAGAGCGTCTAGCCAGTGGCCTCGCCCAACTGTAGAGTGTAACTTCGGGCGCGACTTGAGCAGGGAGACTGAATGACTATTCACCCAGGCAGCCTCCCAGCCCACCCTGTGGTACCGCCTGGTTGCGGAGACCAGCCTTCAGCCCCGCCCGATTTCTGCTCACATTCTGCATCCCTTCTCAGGCAAAGGACCTGGCCAGTGACCTCACCCAGTTGTGCAGCTGAGCCTGTGGCCTCACCTGACCAAGGGACCTAGCCAGCAACCTCTTCCGACAGCAGAGCACAGGCAAAGGACTGCGCAGAGCCAAGCCTGCAGCCCCGCCCAGCTTGGGACCACATCTGGAGCCCTGACTGGTCCCAAAGCGCAGCCAGAGGCTGGTGCAGAAGTGTAGCCTTGTCTGTGGCCCTGCCTAATGCAGAGTCAAACCCGCTACACCATCCAGCTAGGAAGTACAGTCTGGGGCCTCACCTGAAGGGATGATTGCAGAGCCCAGCCTCCAGCCTATAGATGTGGAGTCCAGACCGCAGCACAGCCCCCCCAGGCTCTAGACCTGTGACTCCCCCAACCAGACTTTGGTGCCATTACCTCCTCCATCCCTACACACAACCCCCTGTTACAGTTTTTTGCTGTACTAGCAAGTATAGACCAAGACGCTATATTTGCTAGTTATAGACCAAGCCTATGCTAGGCTTGGTCTATAACTAAGTATAGACCAAGAGGCTGAAATTTACTGCGTAAATGAAGGGGAGGGTGAATGCCACCTAACAGAAATAATTACTTAACCTTGATTGTCAAATTAGAGATTTCTCTTAAGTCCATAGTAAAAAGCTTTTTTGAATGGGGAAAAAGTGTAATTATGTACTCTAACATGCTAGAGCTTTAAAAAAAAAATGATTTCAAAAGAAAATGAAAAAAAAAATTGTCTAAGCTCGTGAAGAAGCGGTCTGGAGCAGAACTTAGTTATTTGATAGAATTAACAATCTTTTTTAAGGAGAACGTTTGAGCAATTTCTAAAAGAATCCAAGAGATCAAGTTCCCTTATGTTCAGTTGGATTTGCCCAGAAAGCTAACTTGCAGTCTTCTGAAGAGCCTGATTACCTTTAACCAGACATTTCCTTTCTTATACTTAATCAAAAAAATATTATCAGGTCACCTTCTTTTTTTCTATAAAAACTTTCCAGCTGAAGGAAATGTTTGAATTAAATTTATTAGAAGTCTTGCTTCCTGCAGCAAGCTTAAAATAAAGCGCTGTCACATGTACACCATCAGTCAGGTGGTGGCAGGACACAGGATGAATCAAAGCAGCTTTCCTTCAACTCTCCTATGAAAACAATGTTTAAGCAGGTGGTGGGGAGACCCAGGAGAGGTAAGATCCGGGTTATGGTAATGACTGGTTCTTAAGATGAAACTCCGTGTCATGGAGTAAGAGATGCTAAGAATTTCAAACAGATTGAGGGGAAAGCAGAAGGAGCTAGATCCTTATTTTCAGTTTGGAGCTCTGAGGGGAATCCGCTGCATGACACAGGAGCACTAATGCAATCTATGAGGTATTATAGAAATCTGCAAAGATGACCCAAAAGAGAACAGACAAGAGGAAATTTCCTTGCTCTAGCAAGAAAGTCAGCCATCATCACTTGCCTTTGGCAGAGACTCAAAGTTAGACAGGGGAGTGAGAAAGCTTTACAGTGAAAAGAGGGAAGGCCCCAGGTATACTCTGCTTGGAGGTTGTTGCCATAGGGAAGCTGGGAGCAATCTAACTCTTTTGCATGTCTGAGTTATAGTTTTTGAATTTCTACCTACTTCGTTCTACATATATGTTCAAATGAGTAATAAGCTACACGATATCAAAACTTGACAGTTCTAACATAGCAGATTGAGTGGTCAAAGTTCATACGACTCTTAGCTTCTATTAGAACTATAAAGAGTAAACTTAGGGTAAAATTTTACCTATGTGGCTGGCAATCGGTACAGGAAACAAAAGCTCCATTCTTATTTACAGTACATATGATTCTAAATGATCAAGAGCAAGCATGGGGCAGAGCAAAGAAATGTGACAAATTCACTCCTTAACATGCCACATAGCTGAAGAGATGGAAGCCTTGTGAGTCAGAGGGTTCCTCTTCAATGAGGAATTGATTACTTTCCAGTGATTGGCATCTCCAACAGCTGCCTGCCCCACTTTTTTCTTCGATATGAGTAGGAAATACAATCATACTGTATTAGTGCACTAAGGTAATGGAATAGTGAAGAGTAAGTGTTTTATATTGTGAGGTGTTTAAGCCCAGTAAAGTTTTATTAGCTAAGATGTGATTGTTACTTTTTATTTGAACATTTATGTTGGTATGGCTGGCCCAGTGTTGCCAGATACTTTCATTTTTAATAAGAAGTCTAAAATGTATATTTTTATATTACAGCTCTCTACTTTTATCTATCTATCTATCTATCTATCTATCTATCTATCTATCTATCTATCTATCTATCTAGGCTGCGCTGCAGGGCATGTGGGATCTTAGTTCCCTGACCAGGGATTGAACCTGTGTCCCCTGCATTGCAAGCATGGAGTCCTAACCACTGGACTGCCGGGGAAGTCTCACAGCTCTCTATTTTTAAAAGTTGTCACTTTTCTTTAATTTTTTGGTGGCCAAAAATTAAAAACAAACAATAACAAGAACATGTCTGTGTGAGGTAACTAAGGTACTACTTTGTGACCTCAGATCTCATTGTAGGGTATAATAATATTTTTATTATTTTGTTATAATAAACAAAAATATTTAAACTTAATTTCTAAAAATGTGTTTTGCCTTATATTGAACTGAGTGCATTAAAGAATAATGAACATATAAGTATATAAAAAAATAGCATGAGATCTGCCACATTGATAATATAGTAAGCGTTTCAATTCTGTACAGTACAATAAATTACAATTAAAATTTCAAAAATATATGTTTTAATTTACCTAACATCTAAGTTACTGTTTTCTTGATACAATTTGTCTGTTTAGAGCTCTTCATTGAAGACTGCAACAAAAGAGCTTTAATGTCTCTTAGTTTCTTTCCTTATCAGTCATTGTAAAAATTCAATAGTTTTTTAGATGAACCTTCGCTAGCAGATTCTAAAGATCACCTGCAGAGTAATTGCGTGGGGAGAGATAAGAAGATTCTAAAATAGAAGAATAAACTTTAAGGAACAGATTACTTAAAATACCATGTATTAAACACTACTCTAAAATTATAGGAAGAAAAAATAAAGTAACACAAACACAGTAAAACAGTCTGGTGGTGGTCATATTTACAGAAATAGAATTCTACAGAAGAAAAGGTCCAGAAAGAGATTACTCTATGTATAGGTATTTGGAAATAATGAAATATGGAGCATAGACTATTCAATAAATGACTTACATATATTTAGAAAACAAAATATAAATAAACATAGAAAATAAGCAACAAGAAAACAAAAAGATTGGTATTCAATAATATAAATGTTATTAATTCTGGAAGAAAATATAAAACCATAACACAGTATTAGAGAAAGATTCATATTTAAAGGTAATTTTCAAAAAAAGCTGAAATGACTGTCCTACAGATATAAAAATGAACATTTGTTAAATGATGTTATTTAACTCATTCAGTGAAGGAACTAGGAAAACATTATAAATAGTTCAAAAGAGAATTCAAAGAATAGACATAAAATTACTGAGTTGTAAAATAGCTCAAAAACCATGAAGAGTTCTAGAATTGAATAACCCAAAAATGTGTTGTATGTAAACAATAGTGGTAAAATAGCTCAGACATGGATGGCCTTGTATGATCCAGAAAATTCAGTGCTTTTTGGAAACACATTTTTTTCCCCTAAGGTTTTCCCTTCATTCTATGATAAATAATTTCAAAGAAAGATTATTCTGAATCACAAACGAAGGCTCTTCTCATTAGATCTGTACTGATTATTTACCCAACTATAGGAAGAATGTAAATTTACCACATGGCCCTTTTTTAGTTTGTTTTGCTGTAAGTTTCATAAGGAATCTCAGATAAAGATTTTAAAATCATCTTAATAAGCTTTACTGAGGCTAGACTCCAAGCCAAGGACTCTCTCCACCAGGTTTTACCTGTAGTAGCTATACATTTAGGTGAATTCTCAGTCCCCAAAATATCCTAAGTTTCCTAAGTCTGTCAGGAAGTGAACTTCCTTACTGACCTCTAAGGCTGGAATTCCTGTAAGCCAGGTACCAGTACAGTTTTCCTAGAGGGCTTTGTGAGCACTGCTCTGTAAATTCAACCTCAGTTGACTTAAAAGTCTCTGGTCATATCTGACTAAATGAACATCATTCTTAAATACGACATTCCAAGCAAGTCCTTGATTGCAAAACAAATTTTTCCAATTACATCCTCATAAATAAGGGAACAATTTCTTACTGAATCTATGCAAGTAACTATATTGCCATGAAAAGTAAAATTTTTTCATAAGAGTTTCAAATTCTGGGATGGGAGGGTCAGATGGCACATAAAATAATCATTTTAAAATGTTTTATTTTAGCTTACAAAATAATAATTCACTAAATTGTTTTGGGTTATAGATAGCTTAAAAAGAAAGAGGGCCTCCTAATACATCCAGAAAATGGAACACTAAAGCAACAACAAGAATATTCAAAAGAAAACAAAAACTATACTCAACCCCCATCAGTTTACTCACTCCTATGTAATTAATTTTTGTTTCATTGAATCTTGAGTTCGAAGTTTGGCAAAATTGTAACATATCTTGTGGCTTCTTTTCAGACTCATTTTTGCACCAACTATATCTCAAAGCAAATTAAATCTCTCTGTGCAAACTTACAACTTTCTACATCCATTCAGGTTTTGTCCTTCATGCTTCTCTTTCTCATTCTGGAATGGCCAGACACTTTACTCTAGGTCAAAACTTGATGTTTTCCCTTAATAAACAAAAACCTACCTCATTATCTTGTATATGAACAGCACTTATCTTCCATTATTGCTCCAATTTTCATTTATGTATACTAATTATAACTTTTAATCTGAGTAACTTCTATTTACAAAAAAACCCAGAAAACAATAAAATGGACATTGCGAACCTTCTGGCACACATCAGCATTTTAGTAGACTTAAAAGAACTCATGAATACACAAAAACACAAGTTTTTACAGCAAAAACTATTCCTTAAACAATTTCTAAAAGCATCAAAAATGAACATGTTCATTAACAGACTGGCCCTATTGCACAGAAAGTAAGTTCTGAAGATAGAACTTCTTTGTAATATAGAAAAGTTAAAAGCTAATCTACATAAACTTAAAATGTGAGTTAGTAATAAATATTTTAGTATTCCATCTTGCTTATGAATGACCTAGGTATTCAATAAATATCAATTAATTAATTTAGTATCAGTCCAAAACATTGTTAGCTAAAATCTTGGAAAGTATCTCCCAGCTGACATTCTACAAACATAATTAATATTGAAATTGTTAGATTCAGAATAATGATTCAATTTGGTACAACACAAACTTACATTTTTTTCATGATCCTAAACATAAAATAGCAACTGGTGAAGATCTGGTGTTCACCTCAGGGTTCTGTGAATAAAGGACAGTTCAAGAATAAAAGAAACTAGTTAAGTGGAACTTTAAAGAGAAGCATAGATTTGGTAAAATCTGTTTCTATCCAGTGTGTGTTTCTTGCATATCAACGGAGGAATTCACAATTCCATGCCCTGTTTGTTGAAGGGTGTTTGTGTTCTGGTGCTACTAGATAAAATTCATTTATTTCTTACTACTCCTGGAAAACCTGACTTTTTTTTTTTAAGATGTGAAATAAAGCCACCTTTATTGAGACTTCCAACCACAGCCTAAGAGAAGTCATCCCTAAGGAAAATTCTTTAATTTCAAAAGAAGCCTACCATTGAAATGTCATCCTTTTGCAATAAACAATTGACAGCATCTGAAGTGATTTAAAATGGCATTCAAAGAATAATTCAGGAAAACAGACTTTGTTTGGGTTTAACATAGATTCATTTTAGTAAGATTATCAGAAATCTTCAAGTAGTGATATGACAACTTAAAGCTTTAATTATGGGGAGAGAGAAAATCAAAACCCTGGTCATCTGTTCAAATAACACTGGGAAATAGTAACAGCTCTCATGTGACACAGTGATGGATACTCTGAAAAAACTAGAAAAATAGGCAGAAAATTTGGTAGGTGAAAGAAAAGTGTTTCCTTGGGGGATAACTAAGGATGATATTTGAAAGTTTTTCACTGCAAGCAATTCTTACCCTTCAAGGTGGGGCATTTTATAAGAAATAAGCTTAATTTTGCTTCTCCCAACCACTATTAAATCTCAACTTTGTGAACATGGGAAGCTTTCTCCAATACAAAACCAAAACCAAAATCAAAATCAAAATTTTAAAAAACAGTTTTGAATATTAAGCAAGTCTAAAACCTAGCTAATAAAAAGAAGCTCTCCAACTGAAACAGCCGAATATGTTTCCTCTCTGGCTTGTTCTCTTTTTTGCTTTTACTCAGTTTGGAATCAATTCTCTTTACTCATCCTGGGTATTATACTTCTTGTGTGTACCGAAATCTCAGTTTTATTTTTCTTTCAGTAAGCAAATCCGATCCAGAAACCAAAAGGTCAACATCTTGAACAAACCTTTCTCTTTTTTTCCCCAATACATTTTGACAATTTTATTATCTTTTTTCTTATCCAATATAAAAAGATGTCTCTCCTAACTGCTGTTGTGAAGTATGCAGCTGCTTGGTGAATCATGCCTGATAAAACTGATTTTCAAGGGTCAATCCAAATAAATTAATATAGTATTACTTACCCGGGAAGTCAAATAAAGGCACAAGTGTAGCTGTCAATAACACCCTTCTATGTGAACAGCTAATAGCTGTAACATAATGTATTCCTTTAGCATTCTGTTCTTATTTAGCAGATCAAACCAAGACACACACTTTCAGAAACAAACTCATAATCAATGTAGTATAAAGAAGGTAATAATTAAAAAGTAAGTGGTAAGATTAACCACATTATTTTTGTCCTGTGTGTATTCAAATGTTTATACATGTGATTAGTTTTCAGATAATGGTAGCTAAATATAACTTGCACATTTTTCCCCACAATATTTCTGTAGCTAAATATAAATTGACTTTTCTGTATTCTCATGTCTCCCTTTAATTAATTTCACCTATCCCTTATTGGAAAAGATATGAACTACTTCCCCAAATTTCCCAGCATCCTTTCAAGTAGTCAGGGGCATGTGACTTGTTCTGGCTATCGGCCTTGAGGATAAGTAATGTGGGTCCCTTTTTGACCTTTGCATTTTATATTTTTGAGTACCTCTCCCATTCTCTCTTTTTCTGCATAGCTAACAGTGGAAGACGTTTTTCCAGAACATGTAGCTACAATAGAGCAATGCCTTCATCAACTTGGGTCTCTGATTGATGCATGGATCAGAAAGCCCACCAAGCCACACTATACATATAACATGAGTACAAAATAAACACCCAGTTTGGGGACTGATTTTTACCACCAACATTACTACCTATTTGACTAAAACCCTCTTAAGGCCACTAAATTAAGACTATATTGAAAGTTACACCTTAACCCAAGTCCATTTCTACGTCTCCTTCTGCCTAAGAAATTGTCTATTTTGAGGAATATTTTTATCCTCGTGTAAAAATCTTGCTTCTGCTACTTCTCCGTATTATCTTTTATTTTGTATTTTATTATGGTCTTCTAAGTACTGAATTCTCATTCTTTGGGGACATTGTGTTCTTATTCACAATACTTTCTTCCATTCTACACATTAATTTAGAATCCAATAAGATCACCTTTATTTCCTTAACTTCTTGATTTTTTAGTGATTTTCATCTGCTTTCCACTTTACCCTCCTATCTTGAATATTAACACTTGAGATACCTAAAACACCTCAACCTCTAAAATGTTACTATGCCCAGTCTCGTATTATGTCCTACAAATTTTCTACTTCTCTTACCTCTTTATAGTCTCCACCATGGTTCTTAAGAATATCAAAACCCTCTGTCCTTAGACTTATGTCATTTCTCCTACTAGCAAGCACCTCCTCTTTTTACCTAATTTTTACTCAGCTAAAATCCCGTGGTCAATCTCTACAACTAATTGTTTGCCAAATGTTCTCAACATGCTTACCTAATCGGCCCACCTACATGCCTGCACATGCACAAGTGCACACACACAGTAAATGCCCAACCTTGGATCAATCTGTTCACCTCTACACTTTAAAAACCAAACTGTGTATTGTCCCTGAAGTAAATCCATAAAATGCATATTACTCAAATTTACCTAGTAAGTTGCACTGCCTCTTTTCTATAGTGGTTATTGATTAACTTTACCACTTTCCCCAACACCACCATCCACACATACCACATTTGGATAGAATATTGCACTTTCCTCTTCAATGAGAACATAGAAGGTATGACATAGATTTTTAAAAAATCACTCCCTCAAGTGATTTTTAACTTCCCTCCAATCCTGAGTCATTTTCTTGATTCTTCTTCCCCATCACAATGAATGTGGTGACTCCCCTTCTGCAAAGGGGAAATCAATCCCATGCATGTGTGCCTTTAAATACCATACCCTCATTCTCCTTTACAACTTTCCTCTGTCAAATGTTGTCTTCTTTCACCTTTATTTTTATAGTCTCCATTTCTATTGATATCTTTTTTCATTTCACTATTAAGCATACTGAACATTAAAATAATGAAAATATTTATATATCTGAGGAAAATAATTAGCATTATTTCTGCTTCCTATTGGTCCTGTTTTTTTAAATTCTCTTTAGATTTTTCTATTTTGAGTTATTACATTTCTCCAGCTGTCTCAGGATTCTTGGTTGTTCATTTGTACGTGTGAATGAAAGACTAAATTGACTATGATAGTTGATGAGTGGATCTTCCTGAATAAGAGGACCAAATGTAAGTTAGGTATACACAAATAAACATTAATTTAATACCAGCATAATACAGCTTTGTGCCTTTAGTCTGGGGCAGCACTGAAATAAAAAAGCAAATAAATAAATATATATTATACTGCCAAGTAGTAATATGAAGAAAAATAAGTAGGGAACTACAGAAGAGAATAATGGCTAGAGAGAAACATTCAAGTTAGGGTGATCTTGGGACTCTCTCTGGGAAGTAGCACATAACTACACATAAATGGAGTGATGGGTAAAGCAAAGCAAAGGTCTGAGAGAAGAATATCTCAGGTGGAAGAAGCAATAAGAGCAAAGGCCCTGAAGTATCAATAAGCGTGATGTGTCAGAAGAACAGCAAGAAAACCAGGCAGAGTTAGTAAAGGGGAGTATACAATTAATTAAAAAATCAGGGATTAATTTGATTAATTTCCTAATCAAAAAAGTAAAATGTTTCAATATTGCCATGTCTTATCTTTTTCTCATGAAAAGTGTTCCTTAAATAATTTCTCTAATCACTCAGAGTGTTCTTGCTTGCTTACAAACTGGACCATTGTTTTTGGTCTCCACATGCATCCAGCGTATTTTGCCCTGCTTTGTACTTCTAACTCTCCTGGAACTGACCCAGAGGACCCTCTCTGCTGCCACTGTTGCAGGTGCCTTTGATGTTATCACGGTGTCTATGTAAAAAGTACGCAGGAGGCCAGACATTGCTCATTTTGTGCAGAAACAATGAAACGGTCCTCTTCTTGACATTCTAAGCGTCACTTTGGTGCTCAGGCTCTGAACCACATGGCTAACACAGAAGACCTCAGGCTCCTCTAGCTAGTAACTCAACACACACACACACACGCACACACACACACACACACACACACACACGTCTTTATCCTTCAAGGCAGATAACTGTCTTTCTGCAGAGCACCATCTTTATATATACAAAATCAGGAAAAACATAAAACTGCACCTTGGAAAATAACCCAACAGACTTTCTCAATTGTATACAAACGACATAGACAACCAATCCAGAGATACATAATCAAATTTTAATGAAAGGTTGATACCTTAAGATTTCTTTAAAGAAAGTTTACAGTAGTCTGCCCAAAGGTGAATTGTTTTTTATTTTTAATTTTTTTGGCTGTGTTGGGTCTTTGTTTCGTGCGAGGGCTTTCTCTAGTTGAGGCAAGCGGGGGCCACCCTTCATCGCGGTGCGCGGGCCTCTCACTATCGCGGCCTCTCTTGTTGCGGAGCACAGGCTCCAGACGCGCAGGCTCAGTAGTTGTGGCTCACGGACCCAGTTGCTCCGCGGCATGTGGGATCTTCCCAGAGCAGGGCTCGAACCCGTGTCCCCTGCATTAGCAGGCAGATTCTCAACCACTGCGCCACCAGGGAAGCCCCAAAGGTGAATTGAAGTGTCCACAGCTGGTACTAGAAAAATCCCTGCCGCAAAATTTAGATGATGACCCAGCTCCCTTTTATCATAATTTCAGACATTAAAATTAGAAAACGATTTATATTCCTAAGTTGCTACATAATTTCAGTGGACTTCTTTTAGGTGTATGCAATGTGGTTCATGTGTGTTGTATGTCTTACTTAACCCAGTGCCTAGCATACTGCAATATTCAGTAACTGAATATTAACTGTTTAATGGGAGGAAGCAAAAAAATACGGACTACAATTTGTTTGTTCTATCATTGTGAATGGCATTATCGGAGGCAAAGTCCAAGTTTTTAATATTACCAAAGAAGCATCTTAGTATAATGTCTACAGATAGTTCTTCACTTCATATCTCACAATGATGGTGTGATAGAGATTTGTTATTTATCAACATTAGCAGAATGATTTCAAGTGAAGGAGGATGTCAGCTTCCTTTTAGAAATAAGATTTTTCTGGTTAAAGCCACTTGCTTTGGAATCATTCCAACTGCAAAAGTACCATGAGAAAAATTTCAAGTACATTACACTGAATTTTTATAAGGACCTAAACTTAAATGTTTTTTTTTTTTAATCTCCCATTTCAGAGCCTTTGTCTTGTGTTGCTTGTTGACAGTAGCTCAGCTAGCTTTAAAAGATCTCTCTTCTTAAATCTCAAGGATTTCTTCATTAATCTTTCCCACATACCCAAAGCACTTTTTAATACCCCTCTCCTGCTTAGTTGAATGGAATCAGATGTGATGTTTTGTTTCAATCATCCTGGCCTTCTTCCTCTGTATATATCTATCTCACATATGGAACGATACTTGTTTTAGTCCAAATCACCAAAGCGATCAAAGTCAACACCCAGTCCCTAGTCAACCTTAAACAAGTTGCAGAAGAGAAAACTTGATTTTGAAACATTGTATATGTGTTCTTTTTTCAAATGGGAAGTTTAAAACATGATAAATTATCTTTGAAGTGGAACATATTTATACACACATACAGGAATGTGTTCATACAACACATTTTCCCTCCTCTAGAAGCACTGTGCACAGAAAGTAATCTTGTCAGAGGGCCTGATATATTTCTTTAAGTGTTGTGTGGATACACTGGTACGGAGATATGCATGGGACTCAACCACCTCTTTTAATTCCCGACTCCATTTGTAAAAAAATTTGAAAATGTTTTTGATTGAAAACTTGGTTTGTTCTAGGGCTTTCTTGGTTACATTTTATACAATATTTAATTTATCCTTTTTCCTCTCAGTTTACCACCACCTTCCATCTTACTTAGTGGATACGGAACTAAATTTTTCCTATTCTTCAACTGCCTGAAAGGTACTGTGTCAGCATAAAATCCTAGCGTGAGGATGCACCCACTTTCCCTCATCAGTGCTCCCCATTTATATTTCTACCTGCTGCTTCATATGAGATATTTCTTGACCTAGAGCTATTTTCAATCAGTATATGAACTCAGAATTGGAAATAGCAATTTATTTATCTTTGCTTTTCCCCACAAGGTCAATCTTGTAAATGATTAGCACCCACGAAATATTGTCAAACTGAATTGAATCTTTGTTCTTCAGTCTCATGACTCCCAGTGACTGGTGCGCACCAGGAGCTGTCATTGGGGGATTCAGAAAGACAAAGGAGAGTGAACAGAAGTTTTCACTGTTTTGAGTGTCTAAATCTATAAACTTAAGTTAAAGGAATCTAAGCATCCTAGAAAATAACAGTTGAAGGTGAACTCAGAAGGCATTTACTAATAACGGTTTTTAAAAGCAGCTAAAATACACCGAGCACTTACTTTGCACCAGTCACTGGTCTAAACCCTCGTCATTTGCTAGCTCATTTAAAAGCAAACTTATAAGGGGTGATATTATTATTACTTCCATTTTATAGGTAAGAAAACTGAGGCTAGGTAACTTGTCCCAAGTCAACAGCTCCCTAGCCAAGGTGTAAATCCAGGCAACCTGACTCTGAAGATCATACTCTTACCTTCTGCTGCCGAATCCTATTGTTCAGGGAAATTAGGTTCAGAGAGATTGAACTCATTATTGCAATAGTTTTAAATTGCAGATTTTAGTAATTTGTAAAGGTATAAAGTATCTTTGCTTATATATTTTAAATAACATTTTGCTTTTGAAAAAGTATACATCAAAATTGTTAGTTTGTGAGCAGCCTGAAGATTGTGGTATGAATGGTGGAAATTGAGTGTATAAGTAATTGGGTAAAGTCCTCTAAAAATATTGCCTTGAGTAACCTTGCTCTAAACACAGAGTATTCAAAAAGCACTTCACCTGAAATTTATTGAAAGTGTGGGCTGACAGTTGTCATGTCACATGATTCTGCCACTTGCCATGCAGTCTTGTATTTTCTTGCTACACAAACTGCCCTAATCCTTATCTTTAGATAAGATGTTCAAACCCTAAGATACTTTTTTACCCAAATTCAATGAACTCTTTTGAATTTCTGTATTTTGCCATGTGTTTAATACACATGACTCTCATTTACTCAGCAGCATCATTATTTGAATTTTACAAATGGAAACATCAAGGAACAGTAACCCTCCCATTGGTAGGGGTAGGAGATGGTGGGATCTGACTCAAGGATTTGAATAAAGGGGCCAAGGGAGAGGATCAGTTTGGACAGAGCTAAAATTTGCATCCAGAATTGCCATGAAAGCCCCAGCTAGTCTATACCAGATAGGTTTCCAAGCTGCTGAACTTCTGCTACCTGGTGAAGTGTGGATTTCTTTTTGTGTTTCCTTGCTGTTTAAATCAATATTCCTTTAGACGACAAGCAGAACTTAAGAGTTCAAGGATTATAACTCTTTCCATTGCTTTGCCTTCTCTAGTGCTCTGAATAATGAGATTTATATTCAATCATATTCTCTGACTAAATTGACTAAGTTGATCCCTGCGGCCAAAGAGGATCACTTTTCCGAATCAAAATGTATCCTCTACCTTATGTCTTTCTTCCTACAAATTGAATAGGAAATAATACAAAACATATTGAATTGCTTTTTAATGAATATCAGCTTATATGTTAAAAAGTATTCTCTAATAATGAATTTTAATAATTATACTGCATAATGATATATATTTATATAACTAATATTAGTGAATACTGACTTTTCAATACTGGAAATCAATATTTTTTTTAAATTGTTATTTTTATAGTATATAGTGATGCATAGCATGAATCAACAAATATTTAGTTAGAGTCTTAGGAAAGACCCTGATTTACCAACCATAATCGAAGAAATCTTTTTAAATGTATTTAATTTTTCTAATTTGTTAGTTCAGGCATGCACCTCTTCCACTCCATGAATTTACCTTAATGTACTGCTATCCTAGAGTTAAAATAAGTTATATTTTTATCTTCTGATACCACAGATATTAAACAGTTTTAGAAAATTACAAGATATTTAGGAGAAATAAATCACACATGTCCTGTGGTGTGTTCCTAGGGAGATCATCCATCTCTAGAAGTCTTTGTGCTGCCTCTTGCATTCCTGGCTATAACATGATCCACAGCCATTAAATAGTAAAGCTAAGTACCCTCTCTATATCTTTATGAAAATATGACAGAATTTACTTTGGGGTAGTGTGGTACTTAAGAGACTTCTACATAATGATTAAAGGGACATTGGAACAAAATATTTATTTGTATTTCTGCCAACGTTATATAGGCAGCATTGTAATAAGCCTCATGACTGGATTTTTGCCAAAGACTATCAAATACCAGGCTTAAAGCCTATAGGCACAACTGTTTGTGATAAATTACTTTTCATTTTAAGAAAGACACCGAGTGAGTAATTTTATGGTTTTCTGAGTTTAAACTTGGCATGACTGAATGAGGTGGTCCCATTGATCAAAGAACCATCATTCCACTCTATAGTGAAGGTGCTATATTAGTGAATCAACTTGAAAACCAAAGAAAGTCCTGAGTGTGCTTTGTGACATGCCTTACATATCGTGGATTGCCTTTGTATTCTTTATAGTAATTCATTTTCATCTGCAAAGTAAAGAATGCTCTGAAATTTAATCTTAAAAACTGCCTTCTTCAAAGATGTAGTACACAGGAAAGAATATGGTTTTGGGAATCAAGATAAAACCCTGGGCCTGCCACTTAATAGTGATATGGCTTTGTTGTTTGTTTGTTTTTTAACTTTTTATTTTATATTGGAGTATAATTAACAATGTTGTGTTAGTTTCAGGTGTACAGCAAAGTGATTCAGTTATACATATACATGTATGTAAGAATTTTGAAAAAGAATAGATACATGCATATGTATAAGTGATGTGGCTTTGTGTAATTCATTTAATTTTTTTATTGGTACAACTGGAAAAATATCAACTTACAAGGCATTATATAGTAAAATACATAAAGCACATATAAGGCACCTAACATAATGCTTCCACAATTTAGTTTCTCCTTAAATGGTACCTGCTGACTATTTTGCATTTTCTTTTCATACTCAAATACTAGGTCACATCTGTTCATTTTCATTTCCCTCGTTCTTAATTTAATGTAGTATTTGTAGTTAAAATGAAGGTTAGATTCCTCTATTTTTTCTCCAAATTTTACTGTGAAAATATGGTTTTGTAATTTAATTATTCTGGATCTATTTATCTTAAGTCTATTTATCTTTTCACTGTACTGATGTCTCAGTAGTCTAATTTCTCAAGGTCAATATTATTATTCTTTTAGCAACAGAGACATCACCATAAGATATTAAAGGGTGAAATCAAGCCTTATAAATGGCCTTCTTGCTGGCAGTGTATGGGAGCAAAATTTGCCACCCCATGTCTGTTTGGCATGAGGATTAATTCAGCCTGGATTTTTAAGAAACAGAAGAGTTGAGAGGTTTGTTCTTGTTACCTCCCCCTTAACTGCCTAAAACATTTTGGATAAAGGCCCTGTTCCCGGAATAGAGCTATCACCAAAGATATCGGCAAACAATACAAGCTGGGTATGGTGGTGGGGAAACTCAGCAGGGTCTAGAGATCAGAATCCACTCTGCATCCCCTGTCTCTGCCTGGCCCAGCAAACACTTGTTTTCCAAACATGTGATTTTCCATCTCCTTGTGAATCACCTTCCTCCCCTTTGAAGTTCCAAACCACTACCCACAACATCCTCTTTTGTTTTTAGCTGAAGATGGTATTTAAGATGAGGGCTTCAACAATTTTAGTAAGTTATTCAGTTTTCCTGGGTCTCTCCCATGTATACATGTTATTAAATCTGTCTCATGTTAATTTAATTCTTAGACCAGCCAGAAGAACCTAGAAGGGGAGAGGAAAATTTCTTCCTCTCTGACAGTAGATACAACATTAATACCTCTGAACTTGCCATCTACAGTCTCTACTTAAGGCCTTGATAAAATTTGAGCTTTACAAAATAGGGAAAAAAACAAGAACTTTGTTTTATGATCAAAGATAGTGTTTCTTATTTTGTTTTAGTTTTTGGATTTAACTTATAGCTCCATTCTCTTTGACCAGTATAGCTAGCTTATGGAACTGTTCAACTATTTCCAAGGATTATCAAGAGTCAAATGTTATTTTTATTTTTTTCAAATGGTATTTTTAGATTGCATAAAGAGATAAATTCACTACAAATGCTGAAGTTCTGAGACAAATAATTCTTTATTCTTTGTTTTATCCTTTTTGCCTTTCAAAATACATATTTGAGTTTCTGTGCTTGAGTTTTAGAATCCAAATTCTTTATATAGTGGTGGGCAGATCACATTTTCTAATGAGAATGTGTACAATATAGTGTTTGATTTTAACCCAGAGGAAATAAAAGGTATAGCCTATATCTTCAAAGACTTTTTACTTTTGAGTATAGCTGTTTCACTGTTGGTTCAATAGCAGAAAGATCATCTGTAAATAAATAGCTGCCTATAGAAAATAATGTATCTTAAATACTCTTCAAAAATTCCAGTGAGTTGTGCTGTAACCAAGAGAGACACAACTCATACTTTCTTTCAAAGGTTCATCTTGAGTAGGAAAATGTAAGTTTTGAATATTTTGTTTTCTTCTTAAGATATAAATAGAGAAGAAAAAAATTGGCCCTTAGAATTTACTCATAGATTCACTTTTCCTTGACCATAGAAATAAAGTGTGCTGTTAGCAATGATATTAAAGTGTCAACATAGCTCTGCTTATTAAATGAGTGTTTGAGAAAAATCTTTACAGAAATACTGTTATTATTGAATTGTTGAGTGATTGCAACTCATGTCCTTGCCGAGGCTGATCTAGAGGGGATATTTTTCAAAACTATCAGCTCGCTACCCCACAGGGTAAAAGAATTAAGACAGAAGGTATCAGAGACACTCCATTAACATAGACAAGTGTTTAAGATAGTGGAGTCACTGGATGGTGCAGCCAAATTTAAACCGCTTACGGTCTTGACTGTTTCCATATGACCCACTCAATCTCTAAAATGATTGACACTATTTACACACATACACATGTTAATAATAAGCACATATTAGTATACTATATATCATATTTTTGCCCTAGCAAATTTTTTTTTTTTTTTTGCGGTTGAAAACATATAACTTTATTATTTTTTATTGGAGTAAAATTGCTTTACAATATTGTGTCAGTTTCTGTGGTACAATGAAGTGAATCAGCTATATGTATACCTATACCCCTCCCGCTTGGACCTCCCTCCCACTCCCAATCCCACCCATCCAGGGCGTCACAGAGCACTGAGCTGCGCTCCCGTGCTATAAGGCAGGTTCCCAGTAGCTATCTATTTTACACGTGGTAGTGTATTTATGTCAAACCTAATCTCCCAATTCGTCCCACTCTCCCTTTCCCCCTCCGTGTACACATGTCCATCCTCTATGTCTATGTCTGTTTTCCTGCCCTACAAATAAGCTCATCTGTACCATTTTTCTAGATTCCACATATATGCATTAATATACGATATTTTTCTTTTTCTGACTTACTTCACGCTGTATGACAGACTCTAGGTCCATCTACACCTCTACAAATGACCCAATTTCATTCCTTTTTATGGCTGAGTAATATTCCATTGTATATATGTACCACATCTTCTTTCTATCGTTGGACATTTAGGTTGTTTCCATGTCCTGGCTATTGCAAATAGTGCTGCAATGAACACTGGGGTACATGTGTCCTTTTGAATTATGGTTTTCTCAGGGTATACGACCAGTAGTGGGATTGCTGGGTCATATGGTAGTTCTATTTTTAGTTTTTTAAGGAACCTCCTTAGTGTTCTCCATAGTGGCTGTATCAATTTACATTCCCACCACCAGGGCAAAAGGGTTCCCTTTTCTCCACACCCTCTTCAGCATTTATTGTTTGTAGATTTTTTGATCATGGCCATTCTGACCAGTGTAAGGCGATACCTCATTGTAGTTTTGATTTGCATATCTCTAATGATTAGTGACGTTGAGGATCCTTTCATCTGTTTGTTTGCAATCTGTATATATTCTTTGGAGAAATGTCTATTTAGGTCTTCTGCCCATTTTTGGATTGGGTTGTTTGTTTTATTGATATTGAGCTGCATGAGCTGCTTGTATATTTTGGAGATTAATACTTTGTCCATTGCTTCATTTGCAAATATTTTCTCCCTTTCTGAAGGTTGTCTTTTCGTCTTGTTTAAGGTCTCCTTTGCTGTGCAAAAGGTTTTAAGTTTCATTAGGTCTCATTTGTTTATTTTTGATTTTATTTCCATTACTCTAGGAGGGGGATCAAAAAAGATCTTGCTGTGGTTTATGTCAAAGAGTGTTTTTCCTATGTTTTCCTCTAAAGTTTTATAGTGTCTGGTCTTACATTTAGGTCTTTAATCCATTTGAGTTTATTTTTGTGTATGGTGTTAGGTAGTGTTCTAATTTCATTCTTTTACATGTAGCTGTCCAGTTTTCCCAGCACCACTTATTGAAGAGGCTGTCTTTTCTCCATTGTATGTTCTTTCCTCCTTTGTCATAAATTAGGTGACCATATGTGCATGGGTTTATCTCTGGGCTTTCTATCCTGTACCATCGATCTATATTTCTGTTTTTGTGCCAGTACCATACTGTCTTGATTACTGTAGTTTTGTAGTATAGTTTGAAGTCAGGGAGCCTGATTCCTCCAGCTCCGTTTTCTTTTTTCTCTCAAGATTGCTTTAGCTATTCAGAGTCTTTTGTGTTTCCATACAAATTGTAAAATTTTTTGTTCTAGTTCTGTGAAGAATGCCATTGGTCGTTTGATAGGGATTGCATTGAATCTGTAGATTGCTTTGGGTAGTACAGTCATTTTCACAATATTGATTCTTCCAATCCAAGAACATGGTATATTTTCCCATCTGTTTATATCATCTTTGATTTCTTTCATCAGTGCCTTATAGTTTTCTGCATACAGGTCTTTTGCCTCTTTAGGTAGGTTTATACCTAGGTATTTTATTCTTTTTGTTGCAATGGAAAAAGGGATTGCTTCTTTAATTCCTCTTTCTGATTTTTCATTGTTGGTGTATGCCAGAAGACTTCTGTGTATTAATTTTGTATCCTGCAACTTTACCAAATTCATTGATTAGTTCTAGTAGTTTTCTGGTAGCATCTTAAGGATTTTCTATCTATAGTATCATGTCATCTGCAGTGACAGTTTTATTTCTTCTTTTCCAATTTGTATTTCTTTTATTTCTTTTTCTTCTCTGATTGCCGTGGCTAGGACTTACAAAACTATGTTGAATAATAGTGGTGAGAGTGCACATCCTTGTCTTGTTCCTGATCTTAGTGGAAATACTTTCAGTTTTTCACCACTGAGTATGATGTTTGCTGTGGGTTTGTCATATATGGGCCTCATTATGTTGAGGTAGGTTCCCTCTATGCCCATTTTCTGGAGAGTTTTTATCATAAATGGGTGTTGAATTTTGTTGAATGTTTATTCTGCACCTATTGAGATGATCATATGGTTTTTATTCCTTAATTTGTTAATATGGTGTATCACATTGATTGATTTTTATATATTGAAGAATCCTTGCATTACTGGGATAACTCCCACTTGGTCATGGTGTATGATCCTTTTAATGTGCTGTCAGATTCTGTTTGCTTGTATTTTGTTCAGGATTTTTGCATCTATGTTCATCAGTGATATTGGTCTGTAATTTTCTTTTTTTGTAATATCTTTGTCTGGTTTTGGTATCAGGGTGATGGTGGCTTTGTAGAACAAATTTGGGAGTGTTCCTCCCTCTGCAATTTTCTGGAAGAGTTTGAGAAGGATAGGTGTTAGCTCTTCTCTAAATGTTTGATAGAATTCGCCTGTTAAGCCATCTGGTCCTGGGCTTTTGTTAGTTGGGAGATTTTTAATCACAGTTTCAATTTCATTACTTGTGATAGGTCTGTTTGTATTTTCTAATTCTTCCTGGTTCAGTCTTGGAAAATTGTACCTTTCTAAGAATTTGTCCATTTCTTCGTAGTTATCCTTTTTTTTTTTTTGCATATAGTTGTTTGTAGTAGTCTCTTATAACCCTTTGTATTTCTATGGTATAATATTTATGCACCCTACATAGGAGCACCTCAATACATAAGGCAAATGCTAACGACCATAAAAGGGGCAATCAACAGTAACACAATAATAGGGGACTTTAACACCCCACTTACACCAAAGAACAGATCACCCTAACAGAAAATAAATAAGGAAACACAAGCTTTAAATGTCACAATAGACCAGATAGATTTAACTGATATTTATAGGACATTCCACCCGAAATTGGCAAAATACACTTTCTTCTCAAGTGTGCATGGAACATTCTCCAGGATAGATCACATCTTGGGTCACAAATCAAGCTCTGAAAATTTAAGAAAATTGAAACTGTATCAAGCATCTTTTCTCACCACAACACTATGAGGCTGGAAATAAATTACAGGAAAAGAACTGTAAAAAACACAAATACATGGAGGCTAAACAATGTACTACTAAATAACCAAGAGATGACTGAAGAAATCAAAGAAGAAATTAAAAAATACATAGAAACAAATGATAATGTAAACATGACAACCGAAAACCTATGGGACGCAGCAAAAGCAGTTCTAAGAGGGAAGTTTAGAGCAATTCAATCTCACCTCAAGAAACAAGAAAAATCTCAAATAAACAATCTAACTTTATACCTAAAGCAACTAGAGAAAGAAGAACAAAGATAACACAAAGTTAGTAGAAGGAAAGAAATCATAAAAATCAGAGCAGAAATAAATGAAACAAAAATGAAGAAACACTGGCAAAGATCAATAAAACTAAAAGTTTGTTCTTTGAGAAGATAAACAAAATTCATAAACCTTTAGCCAAACTCATCAAGAAAAGAAAGGAGAGGATGCAAATCAATAAAATTAGAAATGAAAAGGGAGAAATCACAACTGACACTGCCCTAGCAAATTGTAGGGTAATTCCAACAAAAATTTTGTATTACAAAGTGATTAGTTATGGAAATGCTATCGTGTGCCACATAGGATCAAATCAGAAAATATTGTTAATTAACTTAGCAAACTCATACTTGGTCAGTAGCTGAGTTTTTTTCTTCTTTTTTCTTTTCTTTTTTCTTTTTTTGGCCATGCCAGGATCTTAGTTCCCAGACCAGGGATCCAACTCATGCCCTGGGCAGTGAAAGAGCAGAGTCTTAACCCTGGACCTCTAGGGAACTCCCAATAAACTGAGTATTGAGTAAAGCAAATGATCACTACACTTGTTGAATCAGGTTCTGTGCCAGTATCTGAGTATATCAGAATGAAAAGTATACTATCCTTGAGTTCAATAGGAATGAGCAAATTAATAGCAGTTCAATTAACTGAATAATAACTGGTTTCATTTTCCCCCAGTGGGGCTGAGGATGAATAAGTAAAGCAAAATGTCTTTAGAGGTTGAATGTTTAGTTCAAATAGAATTTACATAAATCTAATTAAAAGAGTCATACCAAAGCAACATCTAATTAATCTCATTTAACTCAGTTTGATATGCATTTGTGTCACACACCATTCCCTGCCTGTGTATAGGAAATTGGACAAAATCCACAGGTTGTTCCAGTTGGGGTGGTGGTATATGAGTTGCAGCAGTAGTGCTGGAAAGAGCAGTAAGTTCCAAGGAAGGAAAACAGTCTCAGCTCACTAAGGCCTCTTTTCAGGAAATGGTATGAGAAGTCAAACTTCAAATGATTTTTGTGGGGAATGGAGGAAGTTGGATAATCCAGGAGGTTCTAAATCCCAAAATAAAACCAACAAATTGTGTAGCTAAATCATAGCAAGCTGTTGACCAATGCAAGCTTCAGGATACTGTGTGGAGGCAAAACTGGGTAGACCCCCAAGGCAGAACAGGAAACAGTCAATTTTTACATTCTTACCAATAAAAGTCACAGGGCTGTAGGGTCAATAGAGGTGACAAGTGTATTATTAAATGTCTGCTTTTTATTTTACAGACACAAAACATATTTTACACACACCTTTAAAGACAGATTAATAATATCTATGAGAGAAAATATAAGCATTAATAGTAGAGGTTGAGAGGTTGTCTCAGGAGAGGAGGCTAGGTGATTGGGGGATAGCAAAGAGAGAGACTTCTCATTGTGCCTTTAGAAAACAATATCTGAATTTCCTACTACGTTTTTATACCACAGGAATACATCTATTTTTTAAAGCATATTAATGCAAATGTGATTTATGAAAATACTCCTCCACATATTTTATGTAATCACAAACAGAAAACATATATATATTACATTATATTATATAATATACACATTATATTATGTATATACATATATATAATTTATATATAAGATCTTATGAAACAGCTGGAATGCATTCTGAATTCTTGGCAATTATTGCTTTCCTTTGGCATTTTATATTATGTTGGGAAGAATTTTTGCTTGTTTATTTTGTTATTTATTTATTTATTTATGATTTATATCATCCAACCATTCGAGTACAGGATGGGAATAACACCTTATAACACCCTCAGGAAATAGTAATGCCGGTGGATCAGTTGGAATGTCTCACTAATGTCAGCTTCAGGAAATAGAAGTTGAATTTTCTCATGTAACAAGAAGCATGTGGGCCAATGAAGCTATTGGTTCTGTGACTCCTTGATGTCCTTCCAGCTTTATTTCTGTGACTCCCTTGGCTTTTCTTTCCTGGTGTGACCAGCTGCCATGGCTCTGGTCATCATGCTTATGTCTCCATGGTGGTGCCAAGAGTCTCCTGCCTTCATCTCATTAGCCAGATCAGTGACATAAGTAAACCCCATCTGCAATAGGGGCTAAAAAAGGGCGTATTTAGCTTTTACAATCTCTCTCTAGAAAAGGCGGGCAAGGGAGTTAGTGGTTGGGATTGAGTTTAGGGTGAGCTTGCAGAGTTCACGACAGCTGGTGGGTAAAGTCGGTCCCATTACAGATTTTCAAAAGTGAAAAGATAAAGTTAAATAATTGCTTTTATTACTCCCAAATGAGGTGAAGTTGTGCATAATAAAGATCGTTTGTGAGAGGGAAGAGGAATTAAGACAATGGCAATAACTCAAGAAAGGATTTTAAAATTAATATCTACAAACACATGCTTTGATTAATCATGAAGGATCCAAAATCTGCCTGTGAGGTGTTTAAACATCAACATCTTGCTATTATGACTTAGATGAAGTGCTATAAAAATACAATATTAAATTCCCTGTTATTATATACTTTCAATTTATATATAAGAAAAGAGTATAAGTCAAATAGAAGTTTTAGTAGATATAGAACTTTATTAGAAAATGGGTGATTGCTTTTTTAAAAATGATTTTTATATCCTGGGCATCATTTTATTTACTTTATATTTACTAATTCACTTAGCAATACTGTGTATTTAAAAAGAACAGTATCTTAAATTAAAACTGAATATTCACTATTTTTCTCCTATTTTCAGAAAAAGGAAAAAAATTTAGCCCAAAGCACAAGCTCTGAGACTCTGAGCTAACTATCTTGCTAGAAAGCTGGCGATTTGCCCAGATGTCCCACAGTGAGTCTGACCCCATGGAGCAACTGCTACATACTAGATTCCAGGTCATTCTCACAAATTTCATAAAAATGTCCAAACGTTTTATTTATACAAAATAACTCCTTTTATCCTGTAGGGGAGGAACAATTTTCCCTCCACCCTTCTAGGTTCTTTGGCTAGTCTAATAATCAAATTGACATACGACAGATAAATAGGAGAAAATTTAATTACATACGTACGGGAGTCCTTTAAGACTATGAGGCCCACGTGCAGTCAGGCAATTGAGGCTTATATGAGATTCTGAGTTAAGGAGAAGCAGGGTAGGAGTCTGGAACTTCAAGGGGGGTGAGGAAAATGCACAGGAACACAGGAAGAGCAAATGTTTGGTGAGCAAATGTTTGGTAAACAAATGTTTGCCATGCTATGCAGAGACAATGGAGGAATTTGATCTCCAGGCTCAGTCAGCTCTCCACCAGCTTACCACACCTCGCTCATGTTCTCTGTAGTTATCTCTGCTGATAGTTCTCTTCCTGGACCAACCCCTCTATCTAAATTCTTTTAGGCAGTTAAGAGAGAGGTAAAAGTTTTTCTTGAATCTGCTGGGTCTTGATTGCCTTCAGCAAAATAGTCCACAACTCAAAATAATGGCACATGTTGGAGAGACTTGTTCTGAACCCCTCAATCCCCTCCCAGTTTAAAAAGTCCTAAGAGATCAAATGGTAATTTGGTAAAATGTTGAAATATTTATAAAAACAGATTAATAAAAGAAAAACAGATATCTCAGACAAATGCAAATATTTATAGTAAAATGTGCTGAATTTTAAGGTCAATATCTTTTGAAATTCTTGACTCAACAAAGATAGTCATAAATACAAAGCATTGCTTTATTTTAGCTCTCAAATTTATTTTAATTTTAGACAAAGTTTTCTGTGTTTATACAGATAGAAACACTATTGAACTGTAGGTTATAAATAAAAGTGGAAAAACTCTTCACAATTATACCTGATGAAAAAATACGTAAGAAGTTTAAACACTTTAATTATTTTTTGAAGAAAGCTAAAAACCTTTCTTGAGAGACATAAATAATATTTCACTAAATGGAGAAATAATTATTAATGAGAAAATAATTTTAAAAATGCCATTTCTCTAAGATAGGTTAAGCATTTAATAATTTTAATCAAAATTGCAGTGTTTTTGAATGTTAACTATGAATTTAAAGTTTTCTGAAAAATAATACCACTGTCAAGACATCCTATAATGAATAGTGAAGCCTTTTTCATGAGATATTATATTTATATTTGATATTTGAAAATATCACATATTGATATTGACTAAAATTATCAATCATTTGAACATTGCATTTTTTTTAAATTTTTTTTTTTTTTATAAATCTTTTTAGTTATAAATAGTTGAACTTTTTTATTTATCTATTTATTTATTTATTTATGGCTGTGTTGGGTCTTCGTTTCTGTGCAAGGGCTTTCTCTAATTGCGGCAAGTGGGGGCCACTCTTCATCGCGGTGCGCGGGCCTCTCACTATCATGGCCTCTCTTGTTGCGGAGCACAGGCTCCAGACGTGCAGGCTCAGTAATTGTGGCTCACGGGCCTAGTTGCTCCGCGGCATGTGGGATCTTCCCAGACCAGGGCTCGAACCCGTGTCCCCTGCATTGGCAGGCAGACTCTCAACCACTGCGCCACCAGGGAAGCCCGAACATTGCATTAATATTGGAATAGATCACTATAATACAAGATAAAGTCCTAAAACAGTTTCATGTATATGGTATAACTTCATATATGATAAATGTATGAAAAATGTGGTATTTAAGTCAGTTATAATGGGACTGAGTATTTAATAAATAATGTAACCAGTGACAGAACTTTTGGGAAAAAATAAGTCAAATGTTCTTAATACTATTTATATGCGTTAAGAACTAAACATTCAAAATGAAACAATAGATTTCTGGCTCCAGCCAAAACGGAGAAAGCTCACTACAAGGCTGTTTGCTACCAGATGATTACAATAAAAACCTCTGGATTAAAAAACAAAAAAACTAAAGACAAAAAAATAAATAATAGGCAGACTTTGTGAAGTGAGAGGGGGATCAATCTTTAAATTTAACCCATTTGGTGGCAGGGGTTATTTTTTTTCTCCTTCATCTCCTGGCTTTGACCAAGTTATAGAACTGCATGATGGGATACTCAGTAAAACTTCTAGAGGAACCCTAAATTTCTAACCAGGGGATGGCAAAAAGGCTCTTATGACCTGGAACATGTGCAGAGAATCCTTGCTTATTTTTCTTCTTCTTCTTCTCCTTCTTCTCCTCCTCCTCCTTCTTCTTTCTTCTTCTTCATCTCCTTTTCTTTTTTTCTTTTTAAAGTTTCAGCCCTTCCCTGAGGACAGATTTCATTGAAGAACTACACTGCAGTAGCAGAGCAGTAAACTGGACATGTAGGAAAAAACAAAACAAAGCAAAACCCTACTCCTTGGATAGAAGAATTGGGAAAAGGGCCCATGTTGTTTGAAGAATGTGAAGGGAATCTCCAATATTTTTTCTTCTTTCTTTTCTCACTGCTTTGTCCCAAGTTCAGACCCAATCCCACAGAACTACTCAACAGTGTGGGAGGATAAAACTCAGAGAGAACCCCGTATTTATGAACAGGTAAAGATACTCTGATGAGTATCAGGAAAATCCCTGAGAAGAGAGGCTGTCAAGGGAATCTGTAATTCTGATACTAATCGACATTATGTCTCTTCATTTACAAAGTGCACATGTGAGGAACCTATCAAAACATGGAACAGGCTTTTAGAAGTCAATTCTGATGCTTACCCAAGCCAAAGTTGCAGATAAATGACCCAAAATACATAGCGAAATTTTGAAAATTGAACTAACAGTGGAAACACCACTCACAGATGGCAAGTTTTTACAGAAAAATATACTTAGAATAATTTCATTCAAAATAATGGTCAGCCACATAGAGATCAATATAATTTAGCAAAAATACATCACAGATTTTTATTTTAGAGGCAAAATTACCATTTCTAAATATTGTATGTTTTATAAACAATACCTGTTTTATGTTTATGTTGAAATACATACATGAAAAACAGAATATTCAATAGTTCTACATTAAAGTTAATATAAGAAGAAAATGGTTTTATTATTCCTAAAGTCTGAACCACAAATTAAATGAATTCCTTACTGAGCTCTTAATTTTAAAAACTTACTGATTTTAAGTCAACCTCCCCTTTCTGAAGGGTCTAAAGATAAAATTGTACAGAAGAAGATACTGCTTTGAACATTTTAATGTATTCAAAATCATAAAAACAGAACTTCATTTCTGGCATTACAGACTAGTTTATTCAGACTAATCATCCTTCTAACAATAACTAATAAAATTCTTGAGAACACCAAAAATTTGAAAAATATCAAAATGAACTAGGCCAAATTAAAAAGGGATAAGAAAGAAAATACATCTTGATACAGTTAGATTTGTACCAGAAATGCAAATTATCATTTAATGTATTCTATCACATTAGTAGAATGAAAAATATCCAGCAATTCTCTCAACCGATGCAAAAAAAAAAAAAAAAAAAAGCAGTTTGGAAAAAGCCAAATCTAAAAGAAAATATCAAACTAGGAATATAAATAGATGTTCTTAAATAAATATTCAAAACATATAACAGAATAACAAGGCTATCCACGTGATAGACATCTTTTCTTTTCTACCTTGTGCTAGAATTCTAGCCAGCTCAGTAAAGTGAGAGAGAGAGCAAGAGAGAATTAGAAAAAGGAAACAAATCTGTTATTACTTGCAGATGATATAATTGTGTACAGATTAACTAATGGAATTGGAAGGGTTGCTACATGCAAAAAAATAGAAAAAAAAGAAAAGGAAAAAAAGCAATATCAGTACATTCCTATATGCCAACGGTGGGCAAATATTTTCTGTCAATGGCCAGATAGTATAATAATTACTTTAGGTTTTGCAATTCATAAGGTCTCTCTCAAAACTACTCAACTCAGTCATTGCAGCCCAAGAGTAGTACTGACAATATATAAACAAATGTACTTGACTGTGTTCTAATGAAGTTTATTTACAAAACCAGGAAAAGGGCCAGATCTGGCCACAGGCTACAGTCTGCCAACCCTGATATCTACTTACAACTGAGTGATAAATTTCAAATTGAGAAAGATGCCAGTTAAAACAAATAGAAGTATTATTATATAGAAATATTTTTAAAGATGCAAATAATTCTATAGGGAAAATATAAAACTCTATTGAAATACAATAAAGAAGACAAGTAAACGGAGGAAGATACCATGTTGCTGTACAAAGCTATAAGATAGTATACATTCAACTCAAAATGATTAATAAATTTAGTACAAACCAAAGTCCTTTTAGATTTGCTTATATGGACTTTGTGGAACTTGACAAGCTAATTCTAAAATGTATATGTGATGTCAAAAGTTAAGAATAGGTAAGGCTCTTCTGAAGTAGAAGGAAGTGGTAAAAGGATTTTTCTCTACCAGAAAATAATTATTTTTAAAGTCCTTGTGATAAATGTGGCTACGGACAAGTAGAAACAAATGGACCACTTGAAAAAAAAAAAGGGGAACCTGAGATGTATTCACATACGGGCTCTTCATCATACGACAGAGGTGACATTGTAGAGCAGTGCTGAAAATAATGTTATCTAAAATCCCTACCAGGTAAAAAAAATGAACCTCTATCATACACTGTACAAAAACATCGACCCCAAGTAGATTAAAGAACTAAGTGAAAAGTTCCAACTATAAATCTTTGAAAAAATTATATAGGCAAATATTCTCCTGATCCTAGGGTACAATAGGAAAAAATTATTTCAATGGATCAAAAAGTAAAGGAAATACTTTGCAAAGAAAACTATCAATAAATTTAATCACATTAAATTGAAAGCCTGATAAATAAGGGGAACAAAATTATATAGACAGTGGAAGGAGATATTTGTCACAAACATAACTGACAAAAGAATTGGTATAAAAATTACATAAAGAACTCCTATAAATCAATAGAAAAAGACTTATAAAAATTGGACAATATGCTTGAACAGGGCCCTTTACAAAAGTGGAAATCCAAGGAACAAATCAACATATGTGTTCAACCTCTCTATTAACTACATAAAATATTTAATGTTCTCCTATTAGACTTTTGCTGAATTGATGGGTATTAAATGATGTATTTGTTATACATTATATTTCACAATTAAAGGAGGAAGCTCTAATAAAGACAAACAAGGAAAAATAGCAAAGCGGCTTTGAGTTTTCCAAAGTTCGAAAGTAATAACATAGAAATTCATGATTCCATCTTTTTATTATAAAGATAAATGTACTAAATGTGAAGTATACACCTGGCTTATGCTTGAGGCATTTTGTAGGCGTTATCTTAATTACATTGATATACATTCTTATTACCCCCCTCAATTTTTAAAGAGAGGAACTGAGAAACTTGGAAAAAGGAAGTTTTTCAAATCACACACCCAATCGGTGGCAGCCTCAGGTCAAAATCGGTCCAAATTAGCAATGTGCTCCTGCTGCAGAATGAAGATTTCAAGTTTGAATGCCTGCTGAATGGTGAGCCCCTGGGTGCTGCCTCAAAATCTTTCAGCAGGAGTCAGCACTGCGAGGGGTTTTCGATTGAATGTTTGTGTTAGGTTGGATAGGGAGGTGGACCAGTCAGGAGACTCTGAGACCACATAAAGCTAGTAGAAGGGAAAGTATGGTATCTGTGCCCTGGCAGACCTCTTTGAACAGAATTTCATTCCATGTGAAAGGAAGTATTAGAGGTAAAGTGCTAAAGAAGTTGTCTTCTTGTGAGAAAGTTTTAGAATGTATAATATACCCAGGGTACTTGCTTCAGATTTCAGATGGTGACAGTACAAACAATCATTGGGAAATGGACCCTTTGCTCTTCTGTAAAGCACTCAACACTGTCTGGAAGGAGGAGACTGGAAAGTTTGAAAGCCTTGGTACGTACCACCTCTAGTGTGGATGTTGGTCTTCTCATTGTGAGTTCCAAAAGCAACAGAGAACTGAGGCAGCTCTGGGCTTCTTCCATAGTGAACTGGGATAGAAGAAAGAACAGGGCAAAAATAGAGTGGGAACTCCAGTGTGTGCTTAGGTCTGTGAACCTTCAAAATACCTCCTCAGATATTATTAGTGAGAATGTTCCAGAGTCCTGAAGATCCTTCCTTTGTTGGGAACACAAACAGAACACTTGGGATGGTGACTCTGATGTAACATCATTTGTGTCAACAGACTGTGAAGACCTTAGAAACGGTTCCCAATGCAGGTGCAGCATGCATAAGTAAAGTGTTGATTTAAAGATGTGGGTAAACTATATTTGAACTGGCTTGCTTTGAGGAAGTGTTAAATAAAGTAAAATGATATGTTAATTAGTAATTTAGATTTTCAAGAGCAAAACATATCTATAACTACTTATAAATATTTATTTTAATAAGTATCCCAAGCAAAGGTTAATTTAAATATTCACATGTTTTCAAAGGCAATCTACCTCTTAATTGATGATGAATAATAAACAGGCACTGTGTAAAAGTGGAAATCCAAGAGACAAATAAACATATAAGAAGATTGGTTCAACCTCATTATTAATTACTTTAAAAGATTTTAATGTTACCCCAGTATACTCTTTATTTTTTGCTGATTTGGTGAGTTTTAACTTATATGTTTTTTTATATGATCTATGTCAAAATTAAAGGAGGAAAGTACCATGAAAACAAGCAAACAAAAATAACAAAAATTGTTCTTAATTTTCCAAAATGCAAAGAAAGGAATAGTGTAAATAAAAGATTAAAGACAACACTGTTTATGTTTAATTTATGAGCTCTTATAACATATAACCCTTATAACATTATATAACCCTTATAATATTCCACAATCAAGTGAAAAAAAGGCAGCACTGGTTTTACCCAATTGACTTTATGTTCTATTAAAACTTTTACACAGAACAATCACCCAGTCTCCTTACTGTACTCTAAACCTTTTTATTCCTATAGCCTCTATGAAGATATTACATAAATTATTTATTATATTCATTCTTTATTGTCTATCTCTGTTTGCTGGAATGTAAAATCCCTATAATCAGGGATCTTTGTTTAATTCACTGAGGTATCCCATGCACAGAGAATAAGTGCCCAATAAATATTTGTTGACTAAATGGTTGAAAAGTAAATTCATTAAGGTATAAGACTAAATGCAACTTAATGTTAATCAAACAGATAGCAAGAGAAGTGATTATCCAGGAAAGGTTTATACATTTGGTGCTTTAATTGTAGTAAAAAAAAAAAAAAACCCATGAGAAATATTATTTCTTTGGGTAAAAGGGGATATATAGTTTGTATAGTATATGTATTTGGTATTGGCATCTGACCAGGATATGCGCACAGACTCCTGAATATTTTCCTAAAGGTGGAGAGCACAGGAGTCAGGCAACTCAAAAACCCCTCACACCACAACCTTGCAGAAAACAAACAACTGCTTTTTTAATAAATTAAGGTAAAATTCACATCACTTAAAATCGACCATTTTAAAGTACATAATTCAGTGGCATTTAGTACATCACATATGCACAACCACCACCTCTAAGTTCCCAAATATTTTCATCACTCTAAAAGGAAACCCCATGCCATTAAGAAGTCACTCCACATTCCCATCTTATCTCAACCACTGGCAACCACCAATCTTCCTTTTTGTCTGGATGTACCTATTATGGATATCTCATATAAGTGGAGTCATAAATATGTGACTTTTTGTGTCTGGATTCTTTCAGTTAGCATACTGTGTTTGAGGTTCATCCATACTGTTGTACGCAACAAAACTTCAGTCCTTTTTAAGGTTGGATAATATTTCATTGTATGTACATGTCACATTTTGTTTTTTCCATTTATCTGTTGATGGGCACAGGTTGTGTACACATTTTGGCTCTTGTGAATAATACTGCAATGAACATTGTGCTATAAGTATCTGTCTGAGTTCCATGTTCAGATCTTTGGGCATATACCTAGGAGTGGAATTGTTGAATCATATGGTAATTCTGTTTCCTTTTTGAGGTACCAGCAAACTGTACCATTTTGCATTCCTACCAGCATTGTATGAGGATTCTAACTTTTCCACATTCTCACCAACTCTTGTTATTTTCCATTTTTTTAATGCTATTATCATCCTAGTGGGTGTGAAGTGGTATCTCATTGTGATTTTGATTTGCATTTCCATAATGATTAATGCTTTTGAGCATTTTTTCATGCACTTATTGGCAATTTGTATATCTTCTTTGGAGAAAATCTATCAAGGCAATTTTTAGATTTTGATTGTTTGTCATTTTGTTGTTGAATTTCAAGCATTCATTATATATTCTGGGATTAGATCTTTATCATATATATGATTTGCAAATATGTTCTCTCATTCTATAGATTATTTTTTCCCTTTTTTGATAATGTCATTTGATGACAAAACATGTCACACTATCTATATTAAGATATTTTGAAATCAACTAAAGATATCACAAGTGAAATTATAAATTTGAACCATATTGCAGATATAAATCAAAATAATTTATAATCAACATTAGGGTTATTTAAAAATCTACCAGAATCAGTTTGTTTCAGCTAAATCTACGGTAATTATATACAAAGTCCAGAAAAATATCTCAAGCGAACACATAAGTGATTCTAAAAGTACACACTGTGAAGTTTTAAAAACTAGGCATATATTTAATGTAAGTAAAATTTCCTCCTTTTCATTAAATTAGAAATTTTAATTAATAAAATATAAGAACTTATCAATTATAGTCGTTTTAAGTATACAGCATCAAAAATAATTTATATTGTTAAAATAATATTGTAATTTATGCTGCTATAATGAATATCACCTACCCAAAGATAATAAACCATCCCAGTACCACTTAATAGGCTGTATCATCTATTCCTAATAATAAAATTCATGTAATTTCCTTCAACCTGAGTTAGGATTTTAATTTTCTTTTCATGCTATTTCTCTTTCAGTCAACAGATGTTCTCCACAACAACGAGAATAACGTGCCTGGAGAATCCAGGCTCTAGCTTTTAAAGTGAAATAGTTGCTGTAAAATGCTGTATCGTGAGTTTTGATCATAAAATTTCCAAATGTAGGTACCTCAATCAAGTACTAAAACAAGACAACTCTTTCTTTTTATCATACTGAAATAGCTGGTTATTGCTTCTCTGGGGAATCAGTGTATTACCTTCAAAGACAGAACTTTAATATCATCTGTTGCTGCAATAAATGTTCAGTACTGTCCCCAGTGTTGAGTGAAATGTTGAGTGAACTTGAGTTTCCTTTTCCAATTCTGTAGTTGAAAATAATTGCTTTGCTTTTCCCATGTGATAACTGTAGGAAAATAATTTTGAAAAGAGACTAGTTCCTAAGTATGGAATATTGAAAGTAATTAGTGTTCACATTGCACTGTGAGCTGCCATCGCTGGAGGACTGCAGTAATGGGCAGAGAGTAACTACACACATTAGGGACACCTTGTACTATTATGCCTTCATGTTATATAAAAATACATATTCCTTTAACAGTTAAAAATATACTAAGGACTCAGTTACACCCACAAACCTAGGAGGACCAGGATAGAGGGGATATGGTGTCTTAACTATTCAGTGTACCGTACTATGCTGGTACATCATAATATTGTCTCAACCAATATTTCCAAGTATCTGTTCTTGAAACTAGCATGGCATAACAACACATTGTTATCAAATAATTACACTTAAAATAACACGGCTTTTGGTTTAACGACCCCGTTTTAATTAATTGCAAGGCCTGTTTAGAAAACTGTTGATTTATCAAAACAAAGCCAAGTGACAGATAATGGTGAACACAATTTTAGTCAGTTTGTCTGTTTTACTTCTTTCCTATAATCTCACCAGGTGCTGGCTAAGTTTCAAATTTAGTTAAAACATTTGCTCCAAATAGGATTTTAAAAATTAACCTACTTTGGTTTATTCACAGGCTGATTAAACAGACAATTAAAACTTACAGATGCAGATCCCTATTAAATTACTGTAGCTTGAATGAATTTGTGGGGTAGATTATTAGTTGTACATAAGCTGGCACAAAATAAAGCAGTGGCTGTGAAGAAGACATAACAAGATTCAAAGTGTCCTGTCTTCTACGTATTTTTTAAATGGTTCCTTTTAATTAATTTGAAAAAAGTGAGAAACTTGGAAAAACTGTGGAGTCCACATGAGATTGAAGAACTCTTCTGCCTCAACTTTCTTCAGCTAGCACGATTGTTCATTGTACCCTTTCTGAATGGGATTGATCATCAAGGAAATTCTATCTGCATTGAAAACTTTTATGACAAATAAAAGAATGAGGACATAAATATTTTCCTGAAAATGTTGAAATGGTCATTCATGATGACTCACCACCATGCAAATTAGATGTGTGGTCAAGTCTCCATTGTGAATCTTTCCTGTTTGTAGGACTATCTGAATTTCAAACTAGCCTCAATTATTAGAAAAAAATGGAGATTATAATATTTTAAGAATTGCTATCAGTGCTAAATGAGATGATATATGTGAAAATTCCCCAGCACATCTCCAGGAACAAACTCTTGCAAGTTTTGCTTCGTTAATTTATTTGCACACATAGAAGAGGTAAAAAATAAAATACATTTTTAAAAAAAGCTTTGGACTTGATCTCTCCCATATGCTACTTTAAATCTGAATATGTTACATACTACCTCTGAGCCTGTTCTTCAGGTAGCTTACCTTTAAAAACCAAACAGATAATCTCTTTAAGTAACTGGGAAGACAAAGAAAAAGAAGATATAGCTTCCAGAAATAATATTGGCATTTTGTATTCACTCAGCAATTGTTATTTGCCTGAAAATTTTTAAATTATAACTTCATATATCTATTTTTATTATATATTTGCTCAGCTGTCTATATTATTCTAATTCAGGATTCTTGAAGACAGAAATGAAACTGTAAATAACTCAATTCTCCATTCTTTCCTAGTACAGTGTGTATCTACTAATAATCTGCTACATGCTTGCATTGCTCTAGGCTTTAAAGATACTATGCTTTAATAGGATTTCCCTAATGAAACGTAATTGGTTATACCAATCATAAGCAATAAGCAATACAGTGTTGGGTGAGGAAGAATACCAAGAAGAAAGTTAAACAGGGCATAGGTTAAAGAATGGCATATTGAAGTGTAATGTGATCAGTGAAATATAGGGTGATCAAGAAATGGTGGGAATTCTTCCCATGACAATTATAAATTTAATGTAGTTCCAATAAAAAATTTAATGTGATATTTATCTAGACAAAGTGATTCTAAAAGAAATAGAAAGAATAGTCAAAAATGAGGGGAAAAAAAGGTACCTCTACTAGAATTTATGTACTGGGTGATATTACAAATCAATGGGGAAATAAAGGATTATTCAAAAAATGTTGCTAAGATAATTATCTAAACTTTTAGAAGATTACTGATCTTTACGTTACATCATATACCATAACCAGCCAAGACAAAATTAAAAGGCTTAGACAAAAAGTAAACTATAAATAAGAAAGTATAGCTGAACATAAACAATACTTTGCTAGAAAGGATGTTATAGGTATAAAAGCAACTGAATAAATAAAAATGTAAAAGTAAACTACATAAAAATTTAAGATTTCTGAACATATAAAAATACATTAAAATGTAATAAAATAAACCCAAAATATTTATTAAAGGACTTTAACAAATGAATTCCTGATTTTACTGAGGTAAGCCTGACAACCTAGAGGTTCTAGAATTATGCCTATATGGTAGCCACTAGCCACATGTGACTATTAAGCACTTGAGATATGGCTGGACTCTCTCACCAGGATGCTTCATCTTCATCTTTCTCAGGAGTGTGTTTAGAGCCTTGGTTATGATGATGGTAAAGGTGGTGATAATGATGATGATGATTTTGGTATATTATCATCTTGACATTTTTTTCTGGCTTCATACTTTCTTGTATTCTTGGTGTTCACTTGCTGGAATTTGGGAAGTCAAATATCTTTGGTCCCATAACACTGCAGCTTTCTGATTTACATAATGTATCTGAAATGTTAATTGGCCAAGGTCAAATAACTCAAGAATACCATGCTCTATATACAACTCAAAAGAAAAAAAAAAAGTTGAACAATTGACTCCAAATAAAACCATCACCAAATTGGTTATAAAGAACCAGGCAGTGGAGAGAAAGAAAAGTCTAAGTTCTAAAATAAATTTTTAACAGTAAATTCCCCTTATCCATTTTAGTTCCATTTGGGGAAGGGCTTATGGAGCCATTTCTGAGATTTTCAACTGTCTGTTGTTGGATGGGGACAGAGTCAGATAACATAAACTTTTATAAAGGCAGGTGGTACCTGGCAATCGACTGCATATGCCTGTGATGATGGCCAATATACATCCCTAGATTCTGAAAACCCATGTCAGAATCTACTTGTACCAGAAGTAGCCTAATGACTAAGAGAACATTCCAGTATTGATAACATTTCAGAGTTGGTAGAGTACACAAAAAACAGATAATGAACACTTAATTTACTTTGATTAAATAATTGCATCTATGAATTTGTGTGAGATTATGAAGAGAACTGAGATGCAGACAAAATTTTGTATGAGGGTACTGTATTTATTGATGTTGCTATTATTTTTATTATCTCAATGCAATAATAATTTTAGTTTGAGGAATAATTAATGATGAAGATGCTCATTAAGTATTTAAAAACATTCATTATCCCATTATACAAAAATGACCATAGATAACATTTTTATTATGTAGCTCTCTATATATGTATGTTTATTTTTCCATAAACACTGAGCCTGTTTTTTTTTTTTTGGCTGCATTGGGTCTTTGTTGCTGTGCGCGGGCTTTCTCTATTTGCGGCGAGTGGAGCCTACTCTTCGTTATAGTGTGTGGACTTCTCATTGCAGTGGTTTCTCTTGTGGAGCATGGGCTCTCTCGCTAAGTGCACGGTCTTCAGTAGTTGCAGCACGTGGGCTCAGCAGTTGTGGTGCACGGGCTTAGCTGCTCCACGGCATGTGGGATCTTCCCAGACCAGAGATCGAACCCGTGTCCCCTGCATTGGCAGGTGGATTCTTAACCACTGTGCCACAAGGGAAGTCCAGCACTGATTCTTAATAACATTTTATTTGTTACTGTCTTTCTTTGCTTTTTAATTAGTGTGACATCTCTGTTGTGCTGAGGATCAACCATGATGCATATGAAGCACCTACTGTCTTTTCTCACAGAGAGTAGGTTCTCTAAATTTTAGGCTATTCCTATTGCTGATCCTGATCTATATCTCCTTATTGTTATGGAATGGAATGTGTTTCCTTGATAATTTTGGTTGTTCAGACACTCAAAACTAGAATTGTTCAGTTGATGTTAACAAACTCATTTCAACTATGTAGTTCATAATCTCTTCCTATTTAATGTTATGTCAGTCATTGATATTACTTTTGGCTGCATTTAATAGGAACCTGAGTACAATAGGTTAATGAAAAAGAGATATATATTTCTCACACAGAAAGAAGTTCAGAGGCAGGTAGTGCATGGATGGTACTCCGTTATGTCACAAGGGACCTAGTCTTCTTTTCTTCTGCTATCTTTAGTCTGTGGCTTGTGTCTTCACGTGTTGCTCTATCTAGCAATTGCAGTTGAGGAGGAGTAGGAAGACACTGACCATTGGTCCAAATTAACACTTTAAACAGGAAAAGGATAGCTTTTCTAGAAATTTCACGGATCAAATGCAAGAGTAGACTTTTATTTATATTCAATTGTCTGTAACTGGGGCAAAGGGCAACTGATAGCTACAAGTGAGTATTTGGGAGGTATCTGCAAATGTACACTTTTCTAACCCCAAACAAAATGGGGTACGCTGGAAAAGAAGATGGGGATCTGAATATTGGGGAAACAAAGAGCAGACAGATGTGGATCTGAATCATGATATTCCAATTTACTAACAGAGACTTTTGATAGATTTTTTAGCCACTTAGAATCAATTTTCTCATCTATTAAATGATGAAATAACATCTATCTTTCTGCGTGGTTATGAGAAGTTAAAAAGACAGTGTCAGTCATTTACCGAAATACAGAATCATCTTGTGTTCTCATCATACTGATTTATATGAAGGGTTAGGCTTGTGATATAAGCATTTATGTAAATTAAGTATCTGGAATTTTTCTTTAGCAGTAGATGAGGTTGAAATTAATAAAAAATAAGAAACTATTCTAAAACAAGTGAATGTTGTTACAGGCATATGACTGGTATTAAAAAGCTTTTTTTCATTACTTTTCCAGAAAACATAATTAAGAATTAATGCTAAATATATTGTGCCCTTACTATTTTCAGTAAAACCACAATAATATAAAATATTGAAATTCCACCCATTTGTATTTTTATGAGTCATTTAAGAAGAGCATTTTTTGGGAATAAGTAAACAAAGATGGTATATTAAAATCAATACTATATTAATCTACAGTATTATTATATTTTGAGGAAGAATTATTATTTGAAAGCATTTACATAGCATGTGTATATCAACCAGTGTAAGTCAAATTCACAGAGCATATCAATTGCTCAATCAAAGGCTTTATTATGACTTGGATTCTGAATAAAGAAAGGAATATATATTTTTTTAACTACATATTGATGGAACCTTGGTTGTCTTTTATTAAGAGTTTTTAAATCTTCAGAAAATGGTTTCATATAATTGAAGCTAAAACAAAATCCAGTGAGAGTGGACAGAAAATGTTAGAAGGCAATACAAACTTTCTAAGATGTAGAGCTGCTTATTTGTTTTGATTACATCTTTTATTCTAATTAGGTTAACTCAAAATAAAGACTGAATACAAGAAAGTAAAAAAGGTAATATAGAATCAGAGAAGAAGAAATGAGATATTTGTAATCCTTCAGTCTCTTTTCATACTGCCCAACATTATTTGATGTAAATTCCTTATTAAAAGCCACTGAACATCTGGAATAGTTTCCTAATAGGTCTCCATGGCTCCACATTTTACATCCTTCATGTGCCTTTCCCCCACATTTCCACTAAAGTTATCACTCTAATAATTTATTAGAGTAATAAGTTATTACTCTACAGTTATTACTCAGATTTTCCCTTAATTAATAGAGAAGAAGATTCAATCAACTTAATAATCAAGACCTTTCCCACTCTAGATTTAAAATACCTTACTGTTTGTGTGCTTGTTTTTCCCTATCATTTCTTCCCTCACTGATCTGAGCATGCATGTGGAATGGTCCGATGGTTTTGCTCATGGTAATGCGTCCCACTTCAATCTAACGAACGTTTCATTCCACTCATTTTAGCCCATTGAATCACGTTAAGGACCAGCTCAAATTTCACATATTTGTGAGTCCTTTCCTGACTTTCGTAGTCTCATTTAGTTACTCCCTCATTTGTGATCCCGCAGTACTACTTTGTGTTTACATTACAGAATTTGTTACAACTGTAACATTTTCTAGTTAGCTGTGAACTTCCTCCCACTTCTACTTGCTCAAAAGCTCTTCTCTTTTTGCATTGCCCAGTGCCTAATCTGAGGATGTATACATAGTAGCCTCTCATAAGTGTTTGCTGAAGTGAATTCATATCCATAAATATATGGCATAGAGACATTTAACTTTTTATACCATAGGGTTTTCTTTTTCTCAGTATCTCCTATTCTGAGATCAGTGCCCATTTGCCTTTGTGACATATTGGAAAGAATATTGACGAGCCTTTTCCCTCCAGGTTCGCCTTGCTGAATGTATTCTTCACTACCACTGCATGCCTTCTGCTTGCATCATCTCTCTTCTCAAACAATTCTATCGTTTTCAGTTACAAAACCCTAGGTCATATAGATTACATTGCATAGAATTTCTGCTTTCTTCCAGGAATGTCTTAGTAAAAACTAATAGGTCTTCTTTTAATTAATTGTTTTTATACCCATTTAGTGACCTCTCATTACAAGTCCATCTTGCCCTCGTTGAGTCTCTGTGCACTCAGAATAGAGGTGAATCTGCTGGCCTCATCAAGTTTTTAAAAATAAGTTTTCAGTTGTAAAGATTGCAAGGAAAATGAAAAAGTCCACTGTCAAAATTAGGAATTCTTCATCCTGACATTTTTCTCTATGGTTATGTTTGGCCAAGTAGCCAAACATATGTGAATAGGAGAATAATATTAGATGAGTCCAAAAATCTGTTATTGAGGAAACTGGTAAAGTCATTTGATTTCTCTAAACTTTAGTCTTTACATATGTAAAATGTGAGAAATTTAGATAGTATTTATGTTCTTTTCTTCTTAAAATTCCTGTGTTTTTTTTAAAAATCTATTTTAACTGATTCAAGGTTAATACTATTCATCATAAAAATTCACATTTAGGAGGCTACGTAGTTAAATCATTCTCAAAATCATTGAATCATACAATATCAGCATGGGGGGAAACTTAAAAACCACTTAGTCTAGTCTTTCTCTTCACAGCAGAAACTTCACATTAATGTCCATACCATCTATAACAAGAGGTCATTTTCTATCAGCCAAATATGCTGTGAAATATCAAATTTATTACATCAAAACTTAACCTGTTTCACTGCTGGACAAGATCGCTTACCAGAAAATTCTTACAGCTTACATCTGTATTTCTAGCTCCTGCCTATCCTTTGTTAAAAGTGTCTAGAGACCCCAAAAGAAATATCCCTAGAACTGTGAAATACTGTCCCTGATGATGACTTTGAGCAGATGAGGATTCAGAAAAAGAGCCATTATAGCCAACCATGGCATCATTTGTGGAAGGCAGGATCCTAAAAATCATGGCCCCATCCTCAAATGCCACACCCTGATTCCCAGTACTATGGATATGACGGGACAGCACTCTGCAGTTCAGTCATATTACATGGCACAGTTGAGGCTAAGTGAGGGAAATTTTCCAGGTGGTCCTGACCAAATGCCATGAACCCTTAAAAGCAGACAGCTTTCTCAGACTGGTGGCAGAAGAAAAAGTGACAGGGATTTAAGATACGAAAAGGACTTTCAACCTTCTGCCACCTTTGAAGGGGACCCCGTGAGAAAGAATGCAGGTGACTTCTAAGAGCAGAGAGCGACCCCAGCTTACAGACAGCAAGGAAATGGAGACCTTAGTCTCACAACTGCAAGGAACTGGCTTCTGCTGGCAGCCTGGATGAACCTGGAAGCAGATTTCTTGCAGACTCTTCAGGTGAGACCTCACCCCAGGAGACACCTTGATTACAGTTTTGTGACCCCCTAAACAGAAAACCAAGACACATCCTGCCAGATTTCTGACCCTCAAAACTGTAAGCTAAAAAATAGGTATTGTTTAAGCTGCTAAGTTTGTAGTAACTTGTTATGTTATGTTGTAACAGAAAAATAATAATACATCATCTAAGAAATAACATGGTACAGATTTTATTTGTAAATGGGGTACTACTATGACTAAAGTTTTTCCCAAAATTTCACCAATGGATCTAGAGTGTTCCCCTCAAAGGAAAATGTTCAGTTAGGCTGTGATCATGAAAATTGTAATATTTTATCATAAAGACTGATATTTTTTGTGAAAGAAAGCGTAACTCTACAATCCTTAGAATTTGCAGAGAGAAGCCTCATACGCTAATAACCAGCATTAGAAATTTAGGTAGAAATTAACTGAATAAACCAACTGATTAAGATGCAATTAATCCAACTGTATAGTTTTTGTTTGTTTAATTAAGATTATCAGATACTTTGTAGTCAAATTTATGGTCACACAAATACTTCTGACTTGTAAAGAAATGTTCTTTTATAAAAATGCTTTGAAAACTGAATCACTGTATAGAAGAAAACATAACTAACACTTATTGAGCAATTCCTATGGGATAGGAGATATTCCAGTCAGTTTACATGTATTAACTCACTTAGCACAAGAATTCTATGAGGAAATTACTATTACTATGTTATTGTTATTTTATGGATGAGGAAACTGAGGCACAGGGACATTGTGTTTATTTTCTTAAAGTCTTGTGGCTGGTGAAGCTGGATACTGAAGCCAGGCTCCAGAGCCCATGGTCTAAACACTGTTTATCATTTGTGTGTGTGTGTGTGTGTGTGTGTGTGTGTGTGTGTGTGTGTGTGTGTGTGCGCGCGCGCGCGCATGTGACTTAAAGAGATTGCACAGGACAAATATTAAAAATCATTTTATTGGTATATACTGATCATTCTCTGTCTCTCATGTTTTGAAAATAATCTATATCTACCCTCTTGTTTATTACCTCTGTATCCTCTAATTCTCTCTGACTCAGTAGTAAATTGCTCCTGGGTTAACACGGGTTTCAGTCTAAAAATCTCAGTAGATTCCCTGTCAGGGAAACAACAAAATAAAAAAATTAAAATCCCAGGAGAATAAATACCCTTTATTTATTCTTCTTAAATAAATTTAAATGCATGTTGAAGCTCTTTTTTTGCTGGGTTGATGAGAAGTTCCATCCCAATCATTACTGGGACATTTTTTCACTATCAGTATTTCACTTAAGAAAGAAAAGTTTACATGGTATGTTTCTGCTTTATGCCCCACCAAAATGTATGTCAAGGAATTTCATAAAGTATCTGGACAGTCGATTGACATGTGGAATGGTACAAGGTTGGGCAGAGAGAAGAGGTAAAACTACATGGAGAAAAATATCCTATATACACGTCTCTATACATTATTCTTCTGGATTAGCTGTATCCCATACTCTCAAGAGTGTGAGATAACACAAAGAACCAAATTATCAAGCCAGTCTTAACCATAATCATGCCTTACTAGTGGAAGTCCCCCAGTCCTTTCTTTGCATATCTAATGTGCTTTAGCCCAAGAAATAGATACAGTTTCTAGGTGGTAGTGTGATCACCTCACTTACACACACAAAGAGTCATTTAGTTTATTAAACATCTTCATTTTATATTCAGGTAGTTATGTGGCTGATAGAATATTTTCCTGGGAGTCAGACCCTACAAACCATAAATTAGAAACTTGTTTACCATGAGCAATCCTAAAGAACCAGGCATATCCAAAGTTAATTAAAACAGGATATCAAAGAGATATCTGTACTCACTCCCATGTTTATTGAAGCATTATTCACAATAGTCAAGGTAGAGAAACAGCCTAATTGTCCATCAAGGGATGAGTGGATAAAGAAGATGTGATAAATATATACAATGGAATATTATTCAGCCATGAAAAAGAATTAAATCCTGCTATTTGCAATAGCATGGATGCATCCTGATGGCATTAGACTAAGCGAAATAAGTCTGACAGAGAAAGACAAATACTACATGGTATCCCTTATATGTAGAATTTTTTTTAAAAGTCCAACTCATAGAAACAAAATAGAAAAATGATTGCCAGGGGCTAAGGGGTGGGGAAGATAGGTTGGTAAAACAGTATGAACTTTCAGCTATTAGATGATAAGGTCTGAGGATCTAATATACATGGTGACTATAGTTGATAACATTGTAGTGTATAATTGAAATTTGCTAAAAGGATTGAACTTAAATGTTCTCACACACAAAAAATGTAAATATGCATGGGGATGGATGTGTTAATTCACTAGATGGGGATAATCCTTTTACAATGTATACACAGATCACCATGATATACACTTTAAATATCTTACACTTGTGTATGTTAATTATAATATTTTAATAAAGCTGAAAAAAAAAGAAACAGGCATATTCTGCGAAAAACATTCCATAGATAATGACTTTCCTGCTGGCAAAACTAGTTGCTTTTTTTTTTTTTTTTTCAGGAAGTCTGTCATTCTTATTTTCCCCATGAAAATAGACCAGTCCTCCTGGCTTTTTTCTCTCCTGATAGGAGCACAAACATGTTGCTTAAATCCTTCTTAGTGTCGTGGCATCTTGGAAATGGTGATAATATTCAAAGGGATGGTGTCAGTGGTGAAAATTTCATTAGGGAAGTTATTTGGGTATAACTTGGACATTGCTAGCCCTTGGCTCACTACACATACACAGATGTCCAATCTACAAGATGTGGCCTTAGCAATCATTTGTCTGGTACAAAGATTAAGCTATGCCAATATTTAGATTATATCATATTCATTTCTGTAATTTCAGTGCCTGCCATGGAAATTAGCTCATATTTTCTGCTCAAAGAAATGTTTGAAAATATTTGTTGTTGAATTTCTCTAAGTTTCAAGAAATGATGGATCCTTCATCTTCTTGAAACATAAAAAGGACTCTGGTTTTATCTCTCTGTGTTACCATCTCACCTGACCTTGAACATAGTGCCTCACCCTTCATACCCAATGAAGAGGTCAGTTCAACTTCTATAGCTGGTTCAAAGAAAAAAATGTAGTACCTCCTTGACATTTTCTCTCAATCACAAGAATGATACAATCTTACAAACAGGACTTCTTAAATTCTTTTACTTGCTTTGAAAACCTGTATATTTCACTAAAATATGTTTTCATTTGGAAGTTGTCAATGCCTCAAACATTACAAGGCATTGTTCCGAAGATGTGGCAAAGATCTAGCCATGTAGCAAGTCAAAACTAGCCAAAATATGCTTTGGAAAGGCCTCAGATTTTCATCTGTAATGTTGCTTAACCAAAATCAATTTAACATTTTGAATATGCCATATCACTAATAATAATAATAATCAGGATCCTAATATGAATTATATTTCTATATTACGAAAAGCTAAACTTCTTAGTTTCTTTAGTAAGTCTGGTTAAAACTTACTTAACAGGACAATGAAATTGTTACTTCACCGTTTGCTGTTTGAATGAGGAGAAAATTATGGTACTCTTAGCAGGTCAAATGTTATGGCACATTTGTAATTTATTTTAAAATAAGCTGCTTTCTCACTTGTGGTGATGGATGGGTACAATTCATCTTTATTCTAAGGTACATTTTCTGGTTCTAGGCAACACAAAGAATTAATCATGATTAAGATTTGGAAGAAGTGGTGAGGAAATTTAGCGAGATTTTTAAAAGCCTGAACTGTGGAGTTACACTCAGTTGGGTCAGAATTAACAGATACTAACTCTCTGACCTTGGGGAATTTGCTTTTCCTCCTTTAGCCTTAGCTTTCTCATCTATAAAAGTAAAGTATCTGATATAAAACAAGTACTCAAAATTGTGACCACTCATGAAATCAATACAAGTATACAGAAAGAAATGTGTTAATTAGGCCCCTAAATTCCCTGGTACCACACTAATTTTGACAAAAAATGAAACTTTGTTCTCTAGCCTTAACTTAATAACTGATCTTCTTAATGAGGTTTTTTCTTTCATTTTTACAAGCTGATTTTATTTGGTTGCCTTTGATCCTCTACACCAGAGATGGAAGAAGTTACAAAAAAACTACACCATTCTCAACAATTCCCACTGGTTTATTAAAATAAAAATTGTAGAAAAAGTGCACATTTTTGTAAACACTCAATTCAAATCACATATTATAGTGTTTTTTAAGAGAATAAAACATTCAAAATATTCCCTCTGGCAATGGATTAAATAGAATCCTTGACCTAATATATCATCCACTTTTTAAAAACAAAGCATTCGAATGATTTAATTTAGTAATTTTGTAAAGTTACTATACTTTCTGCAGATGGATAATTTGCTAAGTTGATACTAGTGGATCATTATTATTTTGAGTATTTTTGGAAGATTCTGACTTTATAAATAAACAAGAGAACAATAATCTGATAGTTTAATCAATTAACATATCTTTTCTGATGTAGTCTGTAGTGTTTCCTGAATGGCCCTGAATTACCAAACTCCTGAATTTGTAGAGAATGAGAGATTTTCCTATAATTTACTAGGATTATGAGAGCCAAATTTTCTTCCTTATATTTTCTTCCTCCCCCCCTTCCTCTCCTTCTTCCTCCTCTACCTTCTCTTATTTTTTTCTCTTGAAAATACGCTTGCTAAGAAAAATTTAGTAACTCAGATAATATGAATACCTATTTATTAAAAGGAAAATTAATCTCATTCAATTGCACTCAAGTTTCTTCAGATTTCAAGAGACAAAGGTAGAAGCCATTTGGCTAGCACTTGTTATGTAGTGGGGCCTAAGTGAACACTGAATGTGAATGAAGTGGTGGAAAATCTGAAGACCCTATATAGCAGCTCATCTACATACCCATGTCACCAAGCCTTAAGATGTGATTTAGTGGCAATATGCCAACGCTGACAGATAATTGAATTTCAAGGATCTGGATATTCATTGTTACACAGTGAAGAAACACTGCATTAGGAACCAGGTAACTTAAGAAAAAGTCTTTGATACAAAACAAATTATTTGCTTGACCTTAAACAATTACTCTTTCCTCAGTTTTTTCAATTGTAATATAACAACAAAATCTACTGTATATCTACTTAGAGAGTAATGGGGATGTATTTGGAGAAAGTTATTTTTTCAATCATGTATCGTTGTTTTACAACTGATACTATCAGACTTATTACGATCCTCATTATTTTTAAAGCAGAACGATTTTAGCCCTGAATCAAATATTCTAAATACTTGTGGATGAGTTTAGAGTTTTAGATCAGTATACAGTGAACATAATGTGAAACAAAATTCAGATGCTAAGCCAGTTTTATCTCAACCTCTTTTGTAAGCCACAGAAAGTAAATTGTTACAAGAGATTTGATATAAGATCTGGGAGCTCAGGAAAAAAAAAAAAATCTGTGCTTGAAAAGTTAAATCACTAACCAGTCAGCTAATTTTCCCCAAATGACCTATTTCTCCTTAATTAAAATATTTCCCAATTAAGACAATTTCTCTGTTTCTACTTTAAAAACACTAAAGAAGATAAGTAGACCAAAGAGGATAGTGCTATTTCCCAGGTAAAACAATTTCCACTTAATTTCTCATTAACACTTCTTAAGAGAGCATATGCTTCTACTTAACTCTTTCAACCACCTTTCCTTTATATTCTATAGTTACAGATATGTATAAAAGGATTTATAAAAAACAAAACAACTCAAAAAAAAAAAAAATCCTCTCCCCTAAAAGCCAAGAGTAAAGCATAAGTATGGTCATTACAATCCTTAACTCACAGGTCAGGGGAGTAATGATAATGATATAGAAACAAAGCAACAGTGTTATGGACTGAATGTTCACACCCTTCTGACCCCAAATTCATATGTTGGAAACACTCAGTGTGATGTTATCTGGAGGATGGGACCTTTGGGAGATAATTAGGGTTAGATGAAGTCATGAGGGTGGGGTCCTTATGATGGGATTAGCGCCCTTGTAAGAAGAGATATCAGAGAGCTTGTTCTCCCTCTCTCTGTCTCTCTCTGCCATGTGAGGACATAAATAGGAGGTGGTTATCTGCAAGCCAGGAAAGGAGTCCTCATCAAAAACTGACCATATTGACACTTTAATCTTGGACTTCCCAGCCTCCAGTACTGTGAGAAGTAAGTTTCTGTTGCTTAAACCATGCAGCCTATGGTATTTTGTTATGGCAACCCGAGCTAAGACTGTTTCCCTTTCTTCCCTGGTCTCTCCATCTCCACCCTGATACATACTCTGTTTTTCAATGATGTTCAACACTGAGTTAAGATTTTATTCATTAGAGCTGCACTATTCAGTTAGGTAGCCACCAAACACAGGCAGCTAAGGAGCATTTGAGATGTGGCTGAATTGAGATATGCTGTAAGTGTAAAATATATATCAGATTTTGGAGACTTAGTATAAAAAAAGAATATTAAATATTCCATTAGTAATTTTTAATTTTAATTACATGTTGAAATGTATACTGGTTAAAATAAAATATATTATTAATGGTACTATCAATTTTTTTTTTTTACTTTTTTTTAATGTGTCTACTAAAAAATTTTAAAGCATGTCTCTGGCTTGCATTTGTAGATGACATTATGTTTCTAATGGACAGCACTGATTTAGAATCTCTTCTTGTTTCTATTAAAAGCCAAACCCTGATTAAAGAAGTAATGTTCATGAATCAGTTATATCTTGATGCTCATGAATTGTCAAAACCAGAAGGAGCTTTCTAAGGAGAAATTTTTATAAAGATAGAATTATGATATCATGTTGGAAATAATTTGGGACATTATTAAGAGCAAGATAAGAAACTTGCAAGGGACCTAGGGAGACCCACTCTGTTCTAGTTCATAGCAGATCAAATGTTATCCAGTAGGGAATCATGAACTCATAGCATGTTACAGCTGGAGAAGCCTAGATAGAATATTTTCATATAAGGAAAATAAGGCTTTGGATATAATAATTTATTGCTCCTTTTTCAACTTTCTTTATCTCTTGTCAAGTCCTCCAATATTTATTACACAATATTTCCAGACATTTGAACTTACCTCCCTTTTAAATGGAAACTCAATACTGTACCCTTTTCTGACTCATTTATTCTCAATACTGAGAATGTTCCAAATAATATTTAAACTCATGAATTCCTAGCAAAAGAAAACCAATTGTAATGGCATGATTTTGTTACTCATCTCTCTTGCTGTAGAAAAGCAAGCAAAAATATAAATGCCATCCATGAAAAGCAACGTTGAATGCTCAGAATTGTATAATGATTGGGTAGATTACAGCTTAGCATTAAAAAATAAAAGATGCTCCATATTAGGTAAAAATTGAGTATATTATTTTACCACATAAAATGGCATTTTAAAACTTAAGTTAGATCAGTATAAATGAGATTACATATTTTGTATATTAAGGTAGATAGGCTAATAAATGGCTTAGGGAAGGAGAGCAATTAGACTATGACCCTGGATTCCTCACCTTCCACTGCACCAAATTCATAAGGGTTATCTGTTCACCATCATAAAGGCAATTCCACCTTTATTGTTAGTTATGCATGATGATCCAAATTTCATGTAGTGTCTTATTCTTTCAATATGTTTTGTATAACATACGAGATGCATGTTCTCCTTGGACCCACATAGAATACAGGCTAATTTTTCTGCTTTCTAGCAAGTGTCTTTCAGGGTGTAGTCTGGTTTTGTTTCTCTAGATCTTACTGCTATGCCTGCTGGAGAGAGCAAGGAAAGAGAAGAGTCTTATTTCATGGTCTAGAAAACAGATAGAATATTTATATGTCTGCTTTTACCACATCCAGATCCTTCTAGGCCTTTCAGTGGCAGGAAAACTCTCCAAAACAGAAAGCAACAGGACTTATTACAGTGCCACATGTAATAAAGGATGGGCCAAATCAAAGAGAGTATCACACAGAGGAGGACATTTTATTTATTCTGCCTTCCCCAATGCTCAGTGAAAAATCTATATCCTAATGATGGCGTTTTGTTAAGCCACGTCAGAAATCCTCATTTTTAAGGCAGGGATGAGGGGACTTTTACATTGTGTTAAATATTCCCATATCCATTCTGGGTGAACTTTAATTATTTAATGTCTATTATGGAAATGTCCTGATCGTCACCACTGATTCCTTTAGGAATCAGACTTAAACCCAGTCAGTGTGTGGTGTTCCCCGCACCAAGAGCATCTGACATAATTCGGGCCAATGAGATGTGAGAGGTTTTCTGCTGGGTTTCTGCAATATTTCTTTACTTTGAGTTGAGATTAACAGGAACGGACAGTGTCTGTCATTCAGATGTGCCACCTGGAATCTCTGTAGCCATTTTGATGATCTGAGGTTAAGGCCAGGCACACGAAGGTTAAGGCCAGGCACACGAAGGTTAAGGCCAGGCACACGAAGGTTAAGGCCAGGCACACGAAGGTTAAGGCCAGGCACACGAAGGTTAAGGCCAGGCACACGAAGGTTAAGGCCAGGCACACGAAGGTTAAGGCCAGGCACACGAAGGTTAAGGCCAGGGCTGAGATGAGAGAAATGTGATAAAATGGAGCTTGAAACCTTCAATAATTAAGTCAACTGTAAACATGACTCTCCCTCTAGACTTTCACTTATAAGAATCAATATTATACTTCCTTCTGTTTTAAAAGCAATTTGAGTTGGATTTTTTCATTTTACTACAGCCAAAAGTAACCTAATGTCTCCATGGTGTGAGGGAACTGTTAGAGTACGCTGACATGCAGACTGACCTATGTAGCTGACCTTAAATATCAAGTAATTTCTTTTATTGCCAGAAGCTACATAGGTAGCCATATTGCCTGGTCAAGCACAAATACCATATAAGGAGTTCAGGGTCACTGACACTCATCCCAACAAGTAGAAAGACAATGAGAATAAGACATGATACTGTGTTTGCATTGATCATGGTCTTTTTATTGCTGTAGATAGAGTCATGCTACCAGAGTCTCCTTTTATTGAAAGAAGAAAGGTAATGTTGTTTTAGTAAATGAGACACAGCTATGCTTGAGTCCATTATTCTGTCCCCTGGGGCCCAAGAAGCTACTCAAGCTCTACATTTTTGGTCTATCCCACCATTTGCTATTCAAATATTTCCTATAAACTGTGATCACCAGTAGTTTAACCTTTCGGTATCTTTCAAATGTTTCTTTGACAGTAAAAAAAAAACAAAAACAAAAAACCTGTAACTAGGATGGATGCACAATATCCATTTTGAGGCTTGTACTGTGCAGCTAATAGATCTGTCATCAATTAAATGAGGGCATATGTTAGGTGAGTTGCATGTCCAGATATATTTCTCTGTTCTGAATCCATCTATTTACATTGCTGAATGGCCATGAAATAGCTTCCTTGATATTTTATTACCATTGAGCTGTAAAATTTAACAGCAAAGCCAACATTGTCTGAAATCTACCTCTTAGGGAAGAAAGGGACCATGTGGAAGATTTAAAGCTTAACCAACAAGATACCCAGAAGTAGAAAATGAACGCTTGGAGTGAGCTTTTGTTAGTTAGAACTAATATCACAGCTGAACGGAATGACTTTCCTTTCACAAAAATAGTGTTCAACATATTTCAAATCCAAATGCTTATTTCTCCCTTCATAAGAGCAGACATTTAATGTAAATGTGTTCCATGCTCTCTACTTCAGCTGAGGAAAAGCAGCTATTGTGTTACAAATCAAATCCCTTCACACAATATCTTCCTTTCACGCACTTGTAGAAAATGCAAAGGATATCAGGGCTGTCAGAATAAAAGATTCTTTTCCTTTAACAACAGCACTCAAGAGCAGGCTTTAGGGCTATACAAGGAACTTCAGAGACTGAGAGAGGAAGCCCTAAATTGTTTATCATTACTATGTTGGAAAGATAAGACAAGTCAAGTCTGAACCAGGATTACATTATTTATGTAGTACATTATACTTGTAAAGCAATGGTAACTATTACATATATTTAAAACTCAATGCAATTCTCTGGTCCTGTTTGACATTCATTCTGCATAAAATAGCATATTTTAAAGAATAATCTACTAGAGAGCATGACTTTTGATTCCCCACCTATAGTTTTATCCAGGCTTAATTCTATCGAAGTTGGGCATTTAGGGAGAAGCACAGATAACCAACACTTTGTATGCTGTGTTACTGTGGTTACCAAGTCCTCTGAGATAAAAGCTTAATTGAACAAATTTGGACCCAATGGCTAAGGATTTGGGGGAATAAGTATGACTCTCTGAGGGACAGGCTACAAGGATGGACATGTCTGGTTTCAACTGAGGGAAGAAACACGTAACTGAAATTGTGAGAATTAACTTGCTCATCTCCTGCTTTACTTGGGATCCTTCTCTTGTCCATTCTCCATTCAGAAGCCAGAATGTTTCTGTATAAATGGAGGTCACAACATATCATTTCCCCAACTTAAAATCATTCAAAAATTTATCACTATATTTAACAATCTAAATTCCTTATGTTTGCCTACAAGTACTGTTATGATCTGACTCTTACTCACCCTCAGAATCAGCTCCAGCAATTCATTCTTACTTCCCTCTCTCTTTTTTTCCCTCCTGCCCTGGAATCCAGAACTTTTAAAAACTTCTTTATAAAATGCTGAGCCACACATAGTTTTCAAAGCTTTGGTTCCCATTAACCCTCTCTCCAGTACTCATTCATTGATCCTTCTCTGCATGGTTGAATTTTTATTACAAATTACCCCTTGTTGAAGTGACAGCTCTGTAGGCCTTCTCTGCCTAAAATACCCCATCTTGTGTTGTTCTGCCTCCTTGTGCCTTTTGTAGCAGTTATCAAAATTTGTAATTGTTTCATTTTTGTGTTTATGATCAGTTTTTACCCTCATATCTGACAACTGCAAGCAAATATTTTTGAAAGCATAAGAACTTACATAATGATCGGTTTTCCAACTTAGAATGCAAGGGTTATTACTTTAGATTTGCTTTCATCAACTACAAAGTCATTGTTTTGTAAATTTAATTATCATTTGTTGAACATTAAAGGGTGTAAGCTATTGAGTTGGCATTTCATAGCTTACATGCTTTGTAACTATTCTTAAATTTTAAAAACCTAAAAAATCTGATGAAAATGAATTATTGTGTTAGATATGTTGATGGAATTTTTAAACCAGAGATTAGGGTCATTGGATATAAAAGAGTTTTCCGGGCTGGAAGATCAACATAGATACTTGGCTACACTGGATTTTTAATTAGTTTTGAAAATTTAGAAGAATATTAAATAAAAGTTTCACCTAAACTCTTTTCTGGAATAAAATATGTGCATGGGGGTGGGTGGAAAATTGAGAAGGTACTGGATAAAGTTAGTTAGTTAATTAAATTATAAATGGAGAGGATATTTTGATCTTATAAATAACTAGAACAATGATAGACCAAAGGCCATGTAATTGCAAGGAAAGCTGTTGGAAAGGAGATTTATTACTGATATAACTCCTTATAAGAGTTATTAGAGCCAGAAAAAATATATAATTTTAAGCCCGTGGTGATGGAGGACTTCTGGAAAGAGCTGAATCACCTGAATGAGTAAACATGCAACTGACGAGGAACATAAACAGTAAGTTATTAGGAGTTAAATTAATTGGATAGAAGGAAAGCAGGGAATGGCTAAAACTTATTAGAAAGTTTTAAAAACATCTGCCCTGTGGAGTTAACAAAGCTTTAGTAGTATCAAATCCAAGTCAGCTAGTAGAAAAAGATTTCATTATGGGCTAAAAATACCAAAACAGAATTGGTATTCAACTTCCAGTAACAGAGGGATAGTTCTTACCCACCCAATCCTCCCAAAGATTACAATTGTAACTCTGGAAAAATGTTTAAGAACCAACTACATAAAGTCATAAGAGTGAGAAAACAAACAAACAAAAAAAAACAAGTAGAAATGAGTAGAGTTGATACTAAAATGAACAAGGAAGGAGGTCATTTTCCAATTTTTATGGCTTCCTGTCTGTGGGAAGACCCAAATCTTAATATTTCGGTCTTAACAAATCAGAATGAAGATTCTAGGGTGAATTCAGTAGCTGGTATGTGACACTAAAAATTGGGCAAAGGAGAAAGATAGAGAGAGGTGTCCTCAGATTCTGAAAATAAACTATCCAAATCTTGGAATGACTCCAAAATGTTTCATGCATGGAGCAGAGTCCAAAACAAAACAAAGCAAAACAAAAAAACAAAACAAAAACCCAACTAAGGCTAAAAGAAGAGAACAGCAATTTTAGCTGCTTCACCACAGAAGAGAAAGAGCTTGAAGTTTTTCAGCCAGGGTAATAGCCTTCTGGACTTCTTTTTTTTTTTTTTCCCCTAGAGGTGATTGGAAAACATACCCTGAAGTACGTTCCTCTTTGTGTGCATCTTAAAGGGAGAGGTTGGGTTTATCAAAGATAGATTTGGCATGTTAGAAAGACTGTCATTCAAGACACTGAAAAATAACAGGAAGAAGAAAACAGCTAAAAGCAAAGTCTATGAAGACTTTGATAAATAGCTCCTTGCTGTCACGTGCTTTAGATTTGCTTTACAGCAATGTGTACTTGATTCTTTCATTTGAATCGATCTATGTTTTCGATTATGGATAGCACTATGCACCCAACAGTAAAGGAAATTAAGATAATAAGTGATTATTCTTTTGGAAACTGACAGTATTTGTATATTTTGTATTTATTTGTCCTTCTATAAAAATAGGATATCTACATTTAAAATAGATTTAAGAGAATGGACAAAACTTTTCTGAAAAAGAAAAATGTAGATTCTTGTTCCATCACTAATTAGTATTTGCCTTTGAGTACCCTGTAAATTTCCATTTTCTGGTTTTTAGTTTCTTCACATAAAAAATAAATTGTATTTAATAATTGCTGATGTGTTTCCAGCTATAGAGTCCTCTGGCATTTCTATAAAACTGTGACAAAGGAACATCCCTAGATTCCACTTAAAGTAATATTTGCATAAGGCAATGCATATATATATATAAATGAGATTTTATATGCACTGGGAAACCAAATATTTGTGTGACTCTATTTATTGTGATATTCATTTTATTGTGGTTGTCTGGAACTAAACCCACAATATCTCTGAGGTATACCTATACTTTAAAAATAATATATATCATGTCAAATACCATAGAAAAAGATTTCAGTAACCTCACAAAATAAGAAATGTATCATATGCCATTTTTTCTAGGAACACTGATACTCTACTTAGAGGCATAAATGGTTTCATAATTGTAATTTTATATTTAGTCAGTTGTAAAAAGAGTTTAAAAATTTCTCATGTTTTAGATTCCTTTCCCAATTAAATGTTTTAAGTACAAAAATTCATCCCTCTAAAACAAAGCTAATCTGGAGGAATTTGAAGACTAACAGAAGTGGTGAATTGAAATGGCATATGTTATAACATGTTTTCTTTGAGGATAATTATAGGACATATGGAGAAAGACACTCCTTTATTTAAAGTTAAATTTTTAAAAAATGGACATTGTCAAATGTATTCCTTTCTCAGATGAGTATCCATTATGTAATAAGTCACAGGAGGTCTGCTCTGAAATACCTTACTAGGAAGCTTTCACTGAAAAAGGTAGAACATTATGCCCCTAAGCAGATACAGTAAATCAAAATCAGGTTGAGTCTTTTTAATATTATGAAATGACTATCGTGAGAATGGCAATACATTTCACAGACTAAAAGAGACAGAAGCAACCTTACAGACGATTTAATCCAGTTATTTTCACCAGCTTGTACCTTTTTAAATCTCAGAAACCTCTGGGCAAACTCCAATATAAAAATCAGATCAAAACACAGTCTGTCCTCCCCACGTGGGGGTCCTCAGATTGCTACTCTGAATCCATTAAAACTCTGCAGAGCGCAGATTGAAAACCACTGATCTGATCTTGCTATCATTTTCCAGATGGCAAAAGCGAGTATCATGAGGATTAATGTGTATGCCAGAGCTGGTGGCTTGATGTGTTGGGGAGCCTGGCCTAGAAGCTGGGTCTGGTGCAGCCAGCTCTTGCCTGCACTGAACACCTCTTGCCTCCTTCCAGAAGTGGGCCTCTTTGCTGCAGGCTGTGGGTAAATACAATCCATGTCAAGTAGATGTGAAAGTACTATGCAAACAAATTCAAGCTGTCCTTTAATCTACTTTCCTTTATTAAAATGGGGTCCTCTTGCAGAATGCTGTCTGCACGGTACCAGACGTCTCAGAGTGATAGGCCATGCATATGCCATAGAAATCAAAGAGATCCACGCTATTTTAACAAGGCAAATAGGCTTCCCAAGTGCTTTCAAATGATATTCACATTGTGTAAAATTTTTCTAGAAAGTTCTAGAAATGCTTTCCACAAAACCTAATCTTTTTTTTTTTTTTTTTTTTTTGCTTTTTTCCTCAAACCTTACAAACCCAGAGTGAAATGACTGGCCTATAATAGCATAACCATCATTTAGAAGATTATTCTTAAATGTTACAATTATTAGATGACAAAATAAAAGTCACATTAAAAGCAAAAGATTTCAACACTTTTAAAATCCTGTGGCATCCTTTAAGAGAGAAGGCACATATTAGTGCTTTCATCACTATTATTTTGTTAGTAATATTTTAAGTGTTATAAAACATGAACGGCCGTATGGACTTTCCTCTTGGAAAACAGTCTCAAATGTGTATAAAATGATTATAAGATGTTCATGTCAAAGAACTGACTAGGGCTTCCCTGGTGGCGCAGTGGTTGAGAATCTGCCTGCTAATGCAGGAGACACGGGTTCGAGCCCTGGTCTGGGAAGATCCCACATGCCACGGAGCAGCTGGGCCCGTGAGCCACAGCTGCTGAGCCTGCGCGTCTGGAGCCTGTGCCCCGCAACGGGAGGGGCCGCGATAGTGAAAGGCCCGCGCACCGCGATGAAGAGCGGTCCCCGCACCGCGATGAAGAGTGGCCCCCACTTGCCGCAACTGGAGAAAGCCCTCGCACGAACCGAAGACCCAGCACAGCCAAAAATAAATAAAAAAAAAAAGAACTGACTAAATCCAACAGACTGAATACTCAGTGTTATACAATGTATTTACTTAAATGTTAGTCATGCAATTTTGCTCTTAATTCTTTTTTTTTTTTTTTTAAATTTATTATTTATTTATTATTTTTTATTTTTGGCTGTGTTGGGTCTTCGTTTCTGTGCGAGGGCTTTCTCCAGTTGCGGCGAGTGGGGGCCACTCTTCATCGCGGTGCGCGGGCCTCTCACTATCGCGGCCTCTCCTGCTGCGGAGCAGAGGCTCCAGACACTCAGGCTCAGTAGTTGTGGCTCACAGGCCCAGTTGCTCTGCGGCATGTGGGATCTTCCCAGACCAGGGCTCGAACCCGTGTCCCCTGCATTGGCAGGCAGACTCTCAACCACTGCGCCACCAGGGAAGCCCTGCTCTTAATTCTTAAAAAAAAAAAATTGTAGGACAGCTTTATTAAAAAGAACTTAGTTCAGAATTTAACTTCTAAAACCAAAAAGTTCTATTTTTTCAAAACAGCTGTAATTTGGCTAGAAATCTTATTCTCTCTGCACCATCATTAACATCACCAGTGAAAATCTGTTTATTAGATATCATCATCAATGTTGTAAGGTTATTTCATCCCATCTCAAAACAGTTTATATGATACAATCTTTCATAAGGTAAAATAAAAACTAAAACAAAAGCAAAAGACATGAAATACTGGCTGTTTGGGCATTCCCTTTTGGTCCAGTGGTTAGGATTCTGCCCTTTCACTGCCAGGGCCCTGGGTTCGATCCCTGGTTGGGGAACTAAGATCCCGCAAGCCACACGGCATGGCCCAAAACACTGGCTCTTCATATACTGATATTATAAACATGTTCCTAGGGTTGCTAAGTTATAGTAAAATTATACATTATTAAGCAGATTGTTTAATCCAAGGCACTTTTTGTGCAATTAATTCATGTTACAGAACTGTTTAAACAGTATTCCTCTAAAAATTTAAATACAAGTAACAAGTAATAAAGCAAAAAAAGAAAAAAATTATAGTTAACATTTAAATCTCCCGGATGTGTAAATATTGGTTAAATTGTAATCAATAAGATTTTTCTTAATGTTAATTTAAATAATTTAATTAATTGTTAAACCTTTAACTTTACTAAAATTATAAATTTACCATATTTAGATGCACTTAAAAGTAGTCTAGCTTTGCGAAATTTTTAAATGATTACAAGGCAAAGACGAACTGGTTACAAAAGTATTAATATCACAAATTTAATATTTACTTTTCTATACCCGCATTTTTCCAAATCACTACTATAATTATCAATATGTAATCATTATTATTACTGTTATTATTTTATAGCTTCCTAGATTTAACTTTCCATTTATTTTTGATACTTTCCTATGGCTAGGGACATATTTATTCAGGAATCTTTATGAGTTACAATCTTATTGCAGAATCAAAAAGAAAAACAGGAATACGGTCTCATTCCCAGTTGGCCAACATAACCTGTACTATCTCTCATCTGTGTGTTTTGCTCTCATCTGTGTTTATCTCCTGACAGATGAGGAGTAAGATCTATGTAGTTTTATTTGTGAATTCCCACATGAGCTAATCAATTATTGGAAAACTTTCTACGTGGTTATTGTTTGGGGCTCCTGGTACAGGTCTGTCCTCTTTTCTATCTTCTATTTTAGGACAATTTGATTTAATCAGAGTTTTTGCTCTCCTCTCTTTTCCATTTTCTAAGACAGAGAATAAACAATAGTAAAAACAATCACATCTGCTTACACGTAACCTTTTTCATTTTGTTATGAAATTATGGTTTCAAAAATCAGCTTATTTCTCTTTACCGTAATTATTTTTATGATTCTGATTTCTTTTTAATTTGGCCAGTGGAAATCCTGGCTCCTTCATTTTTTTAGGGTCGTTCCTGAAACTGCTAAAAGTATTCACTTTATCAAAATTTTCCAAACCAATGATGATTTTATTTTTTGTTCTAAGACATGAAACAGGCTGCTACATAAATATCCCTTTCTTCTTGTCATATCAGGGAACCATACCTGCATACTAAAGATTCAGGGTGGAAAATGTGTAACAAATGTTACTTTGCCACATTTACTGAAGGAGTGGTAAAAATGTTAATTTTAAAGTCAAATATTATTTTAATAATTGATTCTTAATTTAATCATACAATGCCCAAATATTATTAACATAGAAATATTTCTAGCTTATTTTCTTTATGACTAACATAGGTATAATTTTGCACTCACCCAAATTTTAAGTGTACTACCTTTTCTTATAATCTTTATATGCCTCATAATCCACAGATATATAGTCAATTTATTGACGGACATCTATTTCATCTTTGTCCTAATGCTATAATAGACAATAAAATCAGAGACTTACATAGTATAAATATATAGGAGTCACTGTTCTAAACACTTTCTTACCTTTATTAACTGACCTAACAAATGTATGTCCACAGTTTGCGTTTTGGGAAACTAAGACACCAAGAGATTTATTAATACGTTACCAAAAATCACACATATTAGGAATACTGGTTAGAACCAGGATTTGGATTCAGGGACCATGCCCTTAACTACTATCCTCCAGTAATTTCAGCTACTGAACTTAAAGCTTAATTAAACATCTGCTAAAAGTCTTATAATGTTTAAGTCTCTGTCAATTTATTTGGTTACATAATATCAAATTGATGGGCAAAAAACCTAAGATAAAATCATTAATCGTAGTTTTGTTATTTTTTTGTCCTTTAATGATTTTTACATTTTGTTTGCATCTCAGATTGATCAAGTTTTCTAACATATACAAATATAACATGAGGTAGACAAAACACCTCAAACATATGACAATCCTCATGAATTTATATATTTTGTAATTTAAAAAGTTTTCCCATATTTTTTCTCATATTTGATATTCTTCTTAACCATATTTTAAGATGATGATGAGTGTAACTCTGAACTCTTTTTATATTTATATATTGAATTTCTTTTGCACACATATTTCTGTTTAATTTCTGCCTCAAAAATATAGCCTATTTTTAACTGTTGTTGTCGATATTCAATATATTATAAAATAAATCAAGGGCAAAGTGTAAATCTGATGCGAACATGGGTCGAGAAAGGCCTTATCTTTTCTAAATATTAGTAGATAATTTGGCTATTAGTAAAACTGTCACCTCTGCTTCTAGAGCATTATATTTTTTTCTATTGATTTTTAATAAACTGCACATCTCTTTGAGGGGTTTACATTTTTCAGCAATTCTTCTTATGGTAATAGTCACACTGTATTATAAAATATTATTTTACTCATTTCAAAATATCCAAAGTAAATAAACCCACAGAAGCATAACATGCCATGATGAGGTATATTGAAACTATTATACATTTTCAGTTTTGACTTTTGAATATGCTCTTGCATTCTAGATCTGCATTGAAAATACAGGTAGCATGTCAAGAATTGGGTATTTCAAATTAGACTGCAGGGCATGTGTCTGAATGTAATGTCCAAAACTTCACCTGCTGTCACTTCAGTAATTATATGTATTCATATTTCACTGGCCACGTTATGTTTATTTCTGTGAACTCCTCAACATTTATTTAAATCTTCAGAAAAGAAATCTATAAACTTCCAAGGGTCTTGACTTCTTTCAAGTTGCTTCGGTTTTTATCGTAGAAAACGCAAATTTAATTTAAGCCAAAGATGAAAAATCTCGTGTTAAATTTAAAAATTCTCTAAAGAATTTCAATTTTTTCTTACATCAATAGTGTTGTTGGAAAAAAACTGAAATGTCCAACATAGTGCTTTTAGCTCAAAATTCTGTTATTCTATAAATGCAAATGATCTTCCTTTGTTAATATCAAATCACTTTTGTGAAATCTAGTAAGGTGGAATTTAATCACAATAAATAGGTTAGGTTTAAAAAGGATCCTTTTGATAACAAAAGTTGTTTAATTTTTATAAACCAGGCATTAATCAGATATATCTTCTTTGCCCTCTAAAATATTTTGGACTCATTCAAGACATAGTGACTCAAAGTCATTTACCTAAATTAATAACCCAAAACATAACTGATTAAAGGAGTCAAGAAGTCCCTTTATATGAATGATGTGGTTTTGCTAGAGGAAGAGTTTTCATGGAAGTCTGGACCCTGTACATTTAATGACCTTGGGCTCATTATTTCCCCGCTGTAGCTATTGCTTCACCACCGATAGCTGATGGGGAACACTGCAGGGTTAACCGTGCCTGCAAATGTTTGTTTATAAATGCTCTGCACACCATGCTGCCTTGAATAGGTGCCTCTAGAACTCTCCCCACCTACTACTGTATTTTCAAATTATGGGTCACAACCTTCTAGTGACTTGTGAAATCAATTTACAAGATGGACATAGGACAGAACATAAAGGTGAAATCTTAGAATTCATCACATAAAGAATAGGTATCCTTTATGTATCTTTTTTCCATTTTGTGTATATGTGTGCGTCTCTGTATATCTGAATACTGAGTTTTCACACATAATATATTTCTTAATATAAGTTCTGGAAATGTGCTTGAAATACACCACTCTGAATGAATTGAAAATGTATCTGATGAACTTATTTTCTTAAGTGTTTTACTAAAGTAAAAAAATAATAAATGGAAGTTAGCGAAACAATTAATGTGACTTTTTAAACTCTGCATTATTCTCCCTATTGCTTTTCTCTTTTGGTGGTATTCTGCATTACTTCCTATGTCCTTCCTTCAGAGTAGCATTCTATTTTCACTTCCTAAGTTTTATCAGGACACCACATTCCCTTTTTATTGGTTAGGGAGGCAAATGTCAGTTCTCTACAGTGTGTCAGGGACCGTGTTAAGCACTGGAGATACAAGAATATGTATAAAACAATATTCAAGCTTAAGAACCTGACAAATTTGTTGAAGAAAACAGAAAAGTGAATAGAAAATTACTTCTCAACTAGACATATTATTAGAACTCATGGAAGCTGAGGACAGGTGAAAAAGTATTGTCCGAAGTCCACTTTTTAAAGGAATTTAGAAGTAAAGAAATTTTATAAAGCAATGAGAAAAATGATTCCCTGACAGAAAGAGATAAAAACATTACGAGGTTACTTTAAACTGGATAAATAGGAAAAGGTGAAATAACAGCACTGGCCCATCAGTGTTTAAAGTTTAAATGGCATCTGAATGGCCTGTCTCCTTCTGTGTTACCTGTCTCAGGGGAACTTCTTTCAGCTATATTGATGATACAGAAAACAGAAAATCTTATTCATTCTTGCTACATGATTTACACTGTGTAAGAAACAGTCTTTTGTGCTATTTTGCTATGTCTCTCTGTTGGTGACTAAACTATAAAGTCTCCTGACTACTTCTGTGCTGTGAATTCAGAGAAGTGCTAAATGCAGTGCTTCCTCTGGGAAAAAGCCTGTACACTTCCTCAAGACTCTTAAAGTGAGCCCCCAAATCTACAAGATGTATTTCTTTGTACAAATATATATTTTTTGCTTTTAACAATCCCTACCGCACTGATTCATCTCTATAAATGTTCAAACTTAAGAAAATATATTCTTACATGTTGCTTGCCATATGCACTTCAGAATTCCATTTGGTTTTATAAATTCGTCAAAAATGTTTCCAAAATAAAGCCAAAATCAGGGGCAATTTTTTCATTCAGCAAAACATATGCCAGGCACAGGGGATGCAACAAAAAAATGGCATAATCAGGGTTTACATTGGAAAAGACAAATAAATATAGTATGGAGATTGAGGGAGACAGGATTGTCAAAGTCCTAATTTTGGCTTGTGCAATTCCATGGGAACTACAATAAAGAGCGTTGGAGAGAGAACAGGTTTGGGGGCAAGCAACATGAATTTGGAAATATTGAACTTGAGGTGTTTTTAATGCAATTGGATATATTGTCTGCAGCTAACATGGGGTGTCGGAGCTGGGGATAAAATTTGTCATTTTTTTTTTTTACCTTTTTAAAAATAATTTATTTATTTATTTATTTTTGGCTGTGTTGGGTCTTCATTGCTGAGCGCGGGCTTTCTCTAGTTGCAGCGAGCAGGGGCAACTCTTCCTTGCGCTGCGCAGGCTTCTCATTGCGTTGGCTTCTCTTGTGGAGCACAGGCTCTAGGCGCGTGGGCTTCAGTAGTTGTGGCTCGCAGGCTCTAGAGTACAGGCTCAGTAGTTGTGGCGCACGGGCTTAGTTGCTCCACGGCATGTGGGATCTTCCGGGACCAGGGCTCGAACCTGTGTCCCCTGCATTGGCAGGCGGATTCTTAACCACTGTGCCACCAGAGAAGCCCTGTCATTGGTTTCTGAAGTGGCATCATGAATGAGATTTTCAAATTAAAAAAAAAAAGTGAGAAGAGAAAAGGTCTTCAATGTGTGTTTTGAGGAGCTCCAACGTGCCAACAAAAACTATAAAAATATTTATAGCATATGTTCCATTTGAAAATACAAATATATAACACCCCTGAGCACGTAATGCAACTGAATTTACTGCTTTTCCCCCCCAGGCTTGTATTATGGCTATTTTCATGTGTCATTCCCTGTATTGTCAGCTCCTTGAGGTCAGCTGTCTTTTTGACTATGTGTGTCATAAAACCTATGGCAGGGTTTCAAGGTATATTTTAAATTGAATTGAGCAAATGTATTTTTAATTTATTTCTGAAATATTCTAGAACACAATTTAATATGTTAATTGTTTTTGAACCATGGATTCATTGGGAGAACTAGGTAAAGGAAATTAATCATTTATGGTCCAGTTTCTACCATTTATAAAGAAAATGTAAACAAAACACTAAATTTATTATTGATCAATTTATATCACAAGAATACCATAATTAATAATGGATAATATTGTCAGGTAGCTGATAAAGAATACTTCTTTTATCCCCTGAGTTGAGAACTGTGGTATATTAAAGAGGGCGGCAAATGTTGTGCCTTCTTATAGAGAGTGGTGGGGTCTGTGTCCCCTCTCGGGGTATCTGGATGGGCTTCTAGAACTACTTGACCAACAGAATGTGGTGGAAGTTATACTTTGCCATTTTCTGGGTCCAGGCCTTAAGAAACAGGTAGCTTCCTGTGATGGTTAATTTCATGTGTCAACTTGACTGGATCACAGGATGCCCAGATACTTGGTTAAACATTATTTCTACTTTTTAATGATTTTGTTTAATCAAAAATCACAAACATGTTAAGCCAATGGAGGTTGGAAATTAAGAATCAGTGTGGAAGAAAAAAATATGTGTGTGTGTTTCATATATATGTGGTAAAATATTTGAAGATGAATTCTTTAAGAAGAGCATACATTTGAAATTAAACCTTTTTAGTTAATGGTTTGTGTTGAGGTTTCTTCACTGGGTGTCTTTCATACTTCTTTAAGGACCTAAACTAAAATTTATCTCTACATAATGCTTCTGCAGTTAGGTATATCTTCTAACATGTATAAATAAGTATGCATATATATTTTTTCACTTGTCTTCTATTTCCAGTGAGACTAATCTGTAGCCATGCCTAATCCCTTTGCTTGCATATAAGGCAAGGTAGAAAATTATTTTGCATATTTTATTATTTGCATATTATTATGTAACAATAAGCACTTCAGATATGTTTTACCTCCAAAAAGAGATTTATAAAAAATATGGTTTCTTTCACCACAATTACAGTAAGAAATATTTTTCGAGGCACATTAAAGTAGTAATATTTTAACTGAGGCTGACACATCCTTCATAATTACCTTTGTTCTATTACAGCACCTTACAAATTGAATTAATTCACACTATTATAAAACCAAAATATAGGATATAAAATCACTGAGCACCAAAGAATTTAAGCTGATGTCAGTTCTGTTACCCAAATAAATCACACTTTTTTCTTTTTCTTATTTTTTAATTGAAGTACACTCCTTTTTTTCAAACACATAAACATTATCACCTGTATAAAACATAAATTAAAATAGAATAAGAGAAGACATTAGCTCACCCCAATGGCCTCTCTTGAGCCATTCACCTCTTTGAAACATAAATATGACTTAGTAAATCATACCTGTCAAGAGAAACAATTCTTCCTTCATTAGAATTTGAATGATTTAAAATTAAAGAAATGAATTAAGGCCAGTGATTGGCAGTACTACATTTTTAGTGAAAGGCTACCACTTTTTCTTTCATCACAGAATTTGAGAGGCGAATGCATTGAATGTATTCTTTCTGGTGTCTTTCATAGAAATAATCTATGTCCAACTATTTAAACCTTGTATACCATCCCACCTATGAAAAAAATGTAAATATTGGACTATTTTGTTTAATTTCTTTTCTAACTCAAAATTAACATTTCATTAGCATATAAGCTAATATCAGAATATATTTGCATCACAAATTTAACAGGCCCCAAACAAATCATTGATTTCCCTCCCCGTATCTACTCAGTTGTTTAGCCTGGAAACATGAGTCATCCTAACTTTTTCTCAGAAACATCTCAAACTAATACATTAAGTCAATTTTTACCAGCCATACCTTCTAAATATATATGTGGAATCCAACCACTTCTTACTACCACAAACCACAATTATGTTCACAACACCATGCTTTCTTTCACAGAAGTCAGCATGACACACGTAAAAGGGAAATCATGTGTGGCCACTTTCCTCTTTAAAAGATGCAATTCAGGGCTTCCCTGGTGGCGCAGTGGTTGAGAGTCTGCCTGCCAATGCAGGGGATGCGGGTTCGAGCCCTGGTCTGGGAAGATCCCACATACTGCAGAGCAGCTGGGCCCATGAGCCACAGTTACTGAGCCTGCGCGTCTGGAGCCTGTGTTCCGCAACGAGAGTCCGCGATAGTGAGGCCCACGCACCGCGATGAAGAGTGGCCCCCGCTTGCCACGATTAGAGAAAGCTCTTGCACAGAGACGAGGACCCAACACAGCCATAAATAGATAAATAAATAAATAAAATAAACCCAAAGTTTAAAAAAAAATGCAATTCACATTCATAAAATCCAAAATCTTCTAATGGACAACAAGAACGTACACAATCAGGTCCATTCCTATTTCAGACCTTGTATCGTGTCATTCTCCATTCACTTGTTTCTCCTCTGGGCTACTGGCTGTTATCCATGACAAGCATCCTCTTATCTCAAGGCATGTAGAGTTATTGTTCCCTCAGCCTTAAATATTCTTCTCACCTCTCTTTGTGGATTTCTCCAACACTGCATTCAAGTATTGCCTTTTTAGATAGCACTTCCCTGACAATCCTGGTTAAAATGGTATCTCTCAGCCTGAAACATATGTATTTTTACTGTAACCCCAACCAAAAAATAAGCTCTAAGAGAACAGGACCTTTGTTTTATTAACTGCTAAATTATCATTGTCGAACACAGTCATTGTTCGACTGTGTCGAACACAGTCGGTGCTTAAAAATATTAACTAAATAGGTCTAATGCCAATTTGGTAGGATTCTATTACCTTTGCTCGACCTAACCACCATATTCCCTTTTCCTGCCATGAAAATACATTTTGATACATTAGTTACTTCTCTTATTTGCCCTAAAGAGGTGATCTATACAACTGACAGAGAGGTAACTGGAATGGAGACTCAACCAACTTTAGCAAGGTAAGGATTGTGCAAGAGATCCCTCTATAACCTCTGTCAAATGCATAGTTCTGGACACAAAGTAGACAGTAAGTGAACATGTGTTAAATGATTGATAATCATATTCCATTTATATCATTTTACTTTATTTTGCCACTAATACCACTACTAACAATAATTATTATTGACATTTCCTGACAATCTACTATGACAGAATTCACTAAATTTCCCTCAGTATTCATTTTATTCTTTATTTTAGTTATAAAACCCCCAAGTTTTAGCTGTACATATGACCACTCAGCTTGAATTTATATTTCTTAGTCTTTCTCGTTGATATTGTGGACATGTGCCTGAATTTTGACCAAAGAGATACAAGAGGAATCTAAGTGCTCACATTCTGGGTCATTTTTTAAAAGCCATTGCTTCTCTTCTGGTACTCCTTCTCCTCTTCTCATGGACTGGATCCTGGAATTAATTGTAGGGCTGGATATTTTCTGTTTGCCCCTCTAGAGCCACCACTCATTTTTTCTGTGCCCTGGGAAATTGGTTCTTATGTATTCCCAGGTGCTCTGATTCCCAATTGGGTTTGGTCAACGGAAGACTGGTTGGTGGGAGGAGAAATTTATTCTTTCATCTCTCTCTCTGTCCAGATGTTGTGTTCTTTTCCTCAAGACCACCTTCACCTGTGGTTATCCTTTCTGCGTTTTAGAAGTAGTTCTCTCATTTCCTCTTCAGGTCTAGGCATGATGATAGCTCCTTTATCTTTGAGTTCATTTAAACCTACCTATACCTTTGTAACTAGCCCCTTTATTAAACTCTTCTCATTTTTAGCTTGAGTGTAATGTCTCCCCCGCCCCCACCTGCAACATTACTTTCTGAGACCTGGATTGATATAGTAAACAGTACAAAGAGTTGTATCAGGAAACAGACCCTTAAGTACGTATGTTTATGGGAAAGGTTTGCTCATATATATGGCATCTTCCTTGTTGGGAAAAAAAGGATACAGATAAAAGCATCTAAAGATAAGGTAGCTATGGTACTTTAGTCGCTCAGGAGATCACAGTAAATGCAAGAATTGTGGGGTAAGCTGGTTCCTTCTGTTGTCCCTAAAAATGATACGTAGGAAAAAAACACCAAAATGATGACCTTGGATGTTTAACTCATACTATGAATGCAAAGTTAGCAAATCTTTGTGGGGAAGATAAGACTGAGGGTCAGACCCAGAGGCTGATTTCATAGGCTGCAGAACTGTAGCACCAATTAAATGTTCATTCCCACCAGGTAAGGTGATGCTAAGGTAAGAGGAGTGATGGGGAAAGATTGAAACCCTGATATTGGGTATTTGACACTTGAAGCTAAGAAACTGAACTCTCAATTATTTAGAATCTCCTTTTCTGTTGGAAGTAGTCTCCCCTTTGTCTGAGGGAACTAGATTTTTCCTACCTGAAAAATATTTAAATTACTGTATATTGGGCAGTTGCCTTCTAAGAGGATTCTCTCCAGCACCCACCTGATAACTCCTCATTTTCCTCCAAGCTCATAGTAAGTTATTTTCTAGCCTATTGCCAATATAAAAGCATAAGACTTGGCAGAAAATAGCCTATATACTGGAAAAGTTACATGACATTGTCAAAGCTGATCAACAAGAACCTGACAATCATAATGAAATTGTGTTCTGAAGGTGTTAGAAAAGGCATACAAAATATAAGACCTATCAACCCGAATTTACTGACACAGGCACACTTACTCAGTGTTCTGGATTTAAGATGTTGGCTTGAGCCCTGGGGAGTGGCACTTATATTCTGTGAGGGGGCTAACTGCTTCACCTAAAGTCAATGAGGATGAAATACCAGCCCTGTTCTGACATATTCTAGAGGAAGGAGTACACGGGCTCAAGCATGAGAATACTGAGAATACTGAAGTGGATCTATTATGTATAAGCTCTTAAGTTAGTCTTAAGCCATATCCACTGGAATGGTTTAATCCAGGAGGGCATTCTCTTTGTCACAGCAGTAAAATATGCCTTAGTGATAGAGGCACCAGTATCTTTGAGGGTAGCTCTTCTCTCTAGGCTAGAAATGAAAAAGAGAAATACCACAACTAATTTAGGTTCTTGATCCAAATGAGAAGAATGAGATCATAGTAGGTAGAGGTCATTTTATGTCACTTAAAATCAGAGACAAGCTGGTCACAGGTATAGAATGGTAGCAATTAGTAACAGGGGTGGCACAGAATTCAATGTGTTGATTGACTGGGTCTTTTTAATAGCTAATCCATCCCAAATTTCCTAGGAATGAAATTGATAAGCAAATCTATAAAGGCAAGACCAATGGATACTGAAGGAATAAAGCTTTGTGTTATTCAGTCCTATAAAGAATCCAGTCCAGCCAAGGTATTGCCAGAAGGCAACCGGAAGGTGGAAAGAGGAGAGGGGCCAGTAGCAGTTACGATTTATATTAGTTCATTGTTCATGATCCCTTCTTTTTCTCATAAGACAAGTGCAGATAGTAACTGAAGTTAGTTGTCAGATCAGAGTGTGATTGAATGGACATCGCTCTGTGCTTATACAATAGCTGATGGGACTTAGTATGTTGTCTGTTTGGGGAACATATATATTTTCTTCAGGATAAATGACGAAAAATGGTTTCTGATGGAAAAAAGTAATGAACCGTGCATGCTATTTTTTTCTTCTTGCCCCTTTGTTACACTGTGTGCTCTGGGAGGCTGATGTTATGAACAGCATCCATAGGCTCACTTGTCCTCAGGATCAGGGTTTGGAATGTGTCTTCCAGGGCTGATCAGAGGGTAAGAAGAGAACAAGGTCAGGTCCTTATTCCCCTGCTTCCGCCCATTCCAGGACTGCTGTATGTTGCTGCTACATTCCACTGAAAATCACAGGTCTTGTTGGATGGCTCTCTCCCACAGATTCTGGTAATTTCTCCCTCTTCTTGTCCCTTCAAGCAAGATGCCAGAGGCTGTGGTGTGGTCTCCTCTTACCTGTTACACCAAACCTTTTTGGTTCCTCTCCCCGTGTCCTGCTGCTGTAAATTGTCCCTTTATTACGCTCACTTCAAATAGGCCAATGGACTGTGTCATGTGTTTCTTGCTGGGACTCTGGTTGACATACTGTGAGTCAGCTTTGAACATTCAGTCAACACAACAACTAAGAGGGCAGCAAAGCAGCAAGATCAAAGGAAGCTGGGTCTGTCCTTGAATTTCCTGCTGAGCTGAGCTGCCTACTCTCCCCGGGCCCCTGCTCTCCAGACTGTCATGAAATAGAAATATGTTGTCATCTGTTTGAAGAACTGCATTTTTTATATCTTTGTCATGACGGCGTAGCCTGTGCTTTAATTAATAGACCTACTGCATGCCCAGCACTGAACCAAGGGATTAACACAGAATTGCTCATGTAATTTTTCTAAAACTCCTAAGAGGTTACCATTATTAATCACATTTTATAAAGGAGAAAATTGAGCTTCACAAGCACTGAGTAATTTGTCCAAGTTCACAGAGCTAAGGGACAGATTTGGGAATTGACCTGAAATCTATCTTATTCCAAATGAACTTATTCCAGTTCTCCGCCAACGGGAGGTGATCATGCGCCAGGCCCCAGATAACTGAGGCCCTTCAACCAGACTCCTGTGTCTGGGAACAGGATGGAAGCGAGGAGGGTAGGAAAGAGGCTGGGGGTGAAGAGAGGAAAGGGAGAAGGCGGGGACAAGAGGTCAGCAAAGCCTCTTGTTCCTTACCCGGTCAGGGCGCTGCGGTCACTTGTTCGTGTCAGGAGGAGACCGGGGACAAAAGGGTCCTGGGAGCGGCCGCCGGCAGGTGAGCTGGTCCCTGAGCACCCAGAGGTGGGGATGTCAGTCGTGGAGTAGGGGTCCTCCCTGGGGTGCCAAAGATGTTGGGGGAGAACCCCTTCCAGAGCCCGAGAGTAGGCTCATGTCTTACACGGGAAATGAATCGTCCGAGCAGACGTACGAGCCGACAGAGCAAAAGACGTGATTGCAAGCGGCACCGGCGCTGAGAGCAGCCGCGTAAGGGACCCCGGGAGAGACGCTCTGCCTCGTGGCTCAGTCTCAGGGGCTACGGAGGAGGGGTTCGTTTCCGGGCTGTCTCCGGCCAGTCATCTTCCTCGCGCCACGTTTCGTTCCACTCAGGGCCCTTCCGGGTGGCGTGCGCATCTCTCAGCCAAGATGGATTCCGCAGCAGGGGCTTCTGGGAGATTGTCTGGCCTCTCCTCCCTCTTTCCGGCCCCTCCCGAATTTGCGGTCGGTTTTGTGGCGGCTTGTTAGTTCCGTGTTCCTTATCGGGAGCTTCTGGTGTGAGACAACTTAGGTAAGTGGGAATTTTCATGCCTGTCCAGGACGGGCTGTTTCTGTCAATGGTCCCCTAACAGCACTGACCTGAGAATCAAGAGACTAGTTATTGGTCTTTTACAAACTGTTATGAGTATTCATAGTGCCTCCAAAAAATAAGCAGTAACTTTTTTTTTTTTAATTTCTCCACCACAGGTAATATCATAAATGAAATGAAAATATAATTCTAACAGCAGGTATGGTTAAGAAACCCATGGCAGATCATCTCAAAATAGAAATACAAAATTAAGTTGTTTTAGTGTGTTTCATCTAAATGAAGGACATTTTCAGAATTAATAACTTTTTGTTTCAAAATGTGAAAGGGGGAGATTAACCAAGATGGCGGAGTAGAAGGACGTGCTCTCACTCCCTCTTGCGAGAACACCAGAATCACAACTGGCTGCTGGACAATCATTGACAGGAAGACCCTGGACTTCACCAAGGAGGACACCCCACGTCCAAGGACAGAGGAGAAGCCACAGTGAGATGGTAGGAGGGGCGCAATCAGAGTAAAATCAAATCCCATAACTGCTGGGTGGGTGACTCACAGACTGGCGAACACTTATACCACAGAAGTCCACCCACTGGAGTGAAGGTTCTGAGCCCCACGCCAGGCTTCCCAACCTGGGGGTCCGGCAAAGGGAGGAGGAATTCCTAGAGAATCAGACTTTGAAGTCTAGTGGGAATTGATTGCAGGACTGTGACAGGACTGGGGGAAACAGAGACCCCACTCTTGGACGGCACACACAAAGTAATGTGTGCATCGGGACCCAGGGGAAGGAGCAGTGACCCTGGGGGAGACTGAACCAGACGTACCTGCTGGTGTTGGGGGGTCTCCTGCAGAGGCGAGTGGTGGCTCTGTTTCACCGTGGGGATAAGGACACTGGCAGCAGAGGTCCTGGGAAGTTCTCCTTGGCGTGAGCCCTCCCAGAGTCTGCCATTAACCCCACCAAAGAGCACGGGTAGGCTCCAGTGTTGGGTTGCCTCAGGCAAAACAACCAACAGGGAGGGAACCCAGCCCCACCCATCAACAGTCAAGTGGATTAAGGTTTTACTGGGCTCTGATCGCCACAGCAACAGGGAGGGAACCCAGCCCCACCCATCAACAGTCAAGTGGATTAAGGTTTTACTGAGCTCTGACTGCCACAGCAACAGTCATCTCTACCCACCACCAGAGCCTCCCATCAAGCCTCTTAGATAGCCTCAACCACCAGAGGGCAGACAACAGAAGCAAGAAAAACTACAATCCTGCAGCCTGTGGACCAAAAACCACAGTTACAGAAAGACAGAGAAGATGAAAAGGCAGAGGGCTATGTACCAGATGAAGGAACAAGAAAAAACCCCAGAAAAACAACTAAATGAAGTGGAGATAGGCAACCTTCCAGAAAAAGAATTCAGAATAATGATAGTGAAGATGATCCAGGACCTCGGAATAAGAATGGAGGCAAAGATTGAGAAGATGCAAGAAATGATTAACAAAGACCTAGAAGAATTAAAGAACAAACAAACAGAGATGACCAATACAATAACTGAAATGAAAACTACACTAGAAGGAATCAATAGCAGAATAACCGAGGCAGAAGAACGGATAAGTGACCTGGAAGACAGAATGGTGGAATTCACTGCTGCGGAACAGACTAAAGAAAAAAGAATAAAAAGAAATGAAGACAGCCTAAGAGACCTCTGGGACAACATTAAACGCAACAACATTCGCATTATAGGGGTCCCAGAAGGAGAAGAGAGAGAGAAAGGACCAGAGAAAATATTTGAAGAGATTATAATCGAAAACTTCCCTAACATGGGAAAGGAAATAGCCACCCAAGTCCAGGAAGCGCAGAGAGTCCCATACAGAATAAACCCAAGGAGAAACACGCCGAGACACATAGTAATCAAAGTGGCAAAAATTAAAGACAAAGAAAAATTATTGAAAGCAGCAAGGGAAAAACGACAAATAACATACAAGGGAACCCCCATAAGGTTAACAGCTGATTTCTCAGCAGAAACTCTGCAAGCCAGAAGGGAGTGGCATGAAATACTTAAAGTGATGAAAGGGAAGAACCTACAACCAAGATTACTCTACCCAGCAAGGATCTCATTTAGATTTGATGGAGAAATCAAAAGCTTTACAGACAAGCAAAAGCTAAGAGAATTCAGCACCACCAAACCAGCTCTACAACAAATGCTAAAGGAACTTCTCTAAGTGGGAAACACAAGAGAAGAAAAGGACCTACAAAAACAAACCCAAAACAATTAAGAAAATGGTCATAGGAACATACATATCGATAATTACCTTAAACGTGAATGGATTAAATGCCCCAACCAAAAGACATAGACTGGCTGAATGGATACAAAAACAAGACCCATATATATGCTGTCTACAAGAGACCCACTTCAGACCTAGGGACACATACAGACTGAAAGTGAGGGGATGGAAAAAGATATTCCATGCAAATGGAAATCAAAAGAAAGCTGGAGTAGCTATACTCATATCAGATAAAATAGACTTTAAAATAAAGAATGTTACAAGAGACAAGGAAGGACACTACATAATGATCCAGGGATCAATCCAAGAAGAAGATATAACAATTATAAATATATATGCACCCAACATAGGAGCACCTCAATACATAAGGCAACTGCTAACAGCTATAAAAGAGGAAATCGACAGTAACACAATAATAGTGGGGGACTTTAACACCTCACTTACACCAATGGACAGATCATCCAAAATGAAAATAAATAAGGAAACACAAGCTTTAAATGACACAATAGACCAGATAGATTTAATTGATATATATAGGACATTCCATCCAAAAACGGCAGATTACACGTTCTTCTCAAGTGCACACGGAACATTCTCCAGGATAGATCACATCTTGGGTCACAAATCAAGCCTCAGTAAATTTAAGAAAATTGAAATCATATCAAGCATCTTTTCTGACCACAACGCTATGAGATTAGAAATGAATTACAGGGAAAAAAACGTAAAAAAGACAAACACATGGAGGCTAAACAATACGTTACTAAATAACCAAGAGATCACTGAAGAAATCAAACAGGAAATAAAAAAATACCTAGAGACAAATGACAATGAAAACACGACGACCCAAAACCTATGGGATGCAGCAAAAGCGGTTCTAAGAGGGAAGTTTATAGCTATACAAGCCTACCTAAAGAAACAAGAAAAATCTCAAGTAAACAATCTAACTTTACACCTAAAGAAACTAGAGAAAGAAGAACAAACAAAACCCAAAGTTAGCAGAAGGAAAGAAATCATAAAGATCAGAGCAGAAATAAATGAAATAGAAACAAAGAAAACAATAGCAAAGATCAATAAAACTAAAAGTTGGTTCTTTGAGAAGATAAACAAAATTGATAAGCCATTAGCCAGACTCATCAAGAAAAAGAGGGAGAGGACTCAAATCAATAAAATCAGAAATGAAAAAGGAGAAGTTACAACAGACACCGCAGAAATACAAAACATCCTAAGAGACTACTACAAGCAACTTTATGCCAATAAAATGGACAACCTGGAAGAAATGGACAAATTCTTAGAAAGGTATAACCTTCCAAGACTGAATCAGGAAGAAACAGAAAATATCAACAGACCAATCACAAGTAATGAAATTGAAACTGTGATTAAAAATCTTCCAACAAACAAAAGTCCAGGACCAGATGGCTTCACAGGTGAATTCTATCAAACATTTAGAGAAGAGCTAACACCCATCCTTCTCAAACTCTTCCAAAAAATTGCAGAGGAAGGAACTCTCCCAAACTCATTCTATGAGGCCACCATCACCCTGATACCAAAACCAGACAAAGACACTACAAAAAAAGAAAATTACAGACCAATATCACTGATGAATATAGATGCAAAAATCCTCAACAAAATACTAGCAAACAGAATCCAACAACACATTAAAAGGATCATACACCACGATCAAGTGGGATTTATCCCAGGGATGCAAGGATTCTTCAATATACGCAAATCAATCAATGTGATACACCATATTAACAAATTGAAGAATAAAAACCATATGATCATCTCAATAGATGCAGAAAAAGCTTTTGACAAAATTCAACACCCATTTATGATAAAAACTCTCCAGAAAGTGGGCATAGAGGGAACCTACCTCAACATAATAAAGGCCATATATGACAAACCCACAGCAAACATCATTCTCAATGGTGAAAAACTGAAAGCATTTCCTCTAAGATCAGGAACGAGACAAGGATGTCCACTCTCACCACTATTATTCAACATAGTTCTGGAAGTCCTAGCCACGGCAATCAGAGAAGAAAAAGAAATAAAAGGAATACAAATTGGAAAAGAAGAAGTAAAACTGTCACTGTTTGCGGATGACATGATACTATACATAGAGAATCCTAAAACTGCCACCAGAAAACTGCTAGAGCTAATTAATGAATATGGTAAAGTTGCAGGTTACAAAATTAATGCACAGAAATCTCTTGCATTCCTATACACTAATGATGAAAAATCTGAAAGAGAAATTATGGAAACACTCCCATTTACCATTGCAACAAAAAGAATAAAATACCTAGGAATAAACCTACCTAAGGAGACAAAAGACCTGTATGCAGAAAACTATAAGACACTGATGAAAGAAATTAAAGATGATACCAACAGATGGAGAGATATACCATGTTCTTGGATTGGAAGAATCAACATTTTGAAAATGAGTATACTACCCAAAGCAATCTACAGATTCAATGCAATCCCTATCAAATTACCAATGGCATTTTTTACGGAGCTAGAACAAATCATCTTAAAATTTGTATGGAGACACAAAAGACCCCGAATAGCCAAAGCAGTCTTGAGGCAAAAAAATGGAGCTGGAGGAATCAGACTCCCTGACTTCAGACTATACTACAAAGCTACAGTAATCAAGACAATATGGTACTGGCACAAAAACAGAAACATAGATCAATGGAACAAGATAGAAAGCCCAGAGATTAACCCACGCACCTATGGTCAACTAATCTATGACAAAGGAGGCAAAGATATACAATGGAGAAAAGACAGTCTCTTCAATAAGTGGTGCTGGGAAAACTGGACAGCCACATGTAAAAGAATGAAATTAGAATACTCCCTAACACCATACACAAAAATAAACTCAAAATGGGTTAGAGACCTAAATATAAGACTGGACACTATAAAACTCTTAGAGGAAAACATAGGAAGAACACTCTTTGACATAAATCACAGCAAGATCTTTTTCGATCCACCTCCTAGAGTAATGGAAATAAAAACAAAAATAAACAAGTGGGACCTAATGAAACTTCAAAGCTTTTGCACAGCAAAGGAAACCATAAACAAGACGAAAAGACAACCCTCAGAATGGGAGAAAATATTTGCAAATGAATCAACGGACAAAGGATTAATCTCCAAAATATATAAACAGCTCATTCAGCTCAATATCAAAGAAACAAACACCCCAATCCAAAAATGGGCAGAAGACCTAAATAGACATTTCTCCAAAGAAGACATACAGACGGCCACGAAGCACATGAAAAGATGCTCAACATCACTAATTATTAGAGAAATGCAAATCAAAACTACAATGAGGTATCACCTCACTCCTGTTAGAATGGGCATCATCAGAAAATCTACAAACAACAAATGCTGGAGAGGGTGTGGAGAAAAGGGAACCCTCTTGCACTGTTGGTGGGAATGTAAATTGATACAGCCACTATGGAGAACAATATGGAGGTTCCTTAAAAAACTAAAAATAGAATTACCATATGACCCAGCAATCCCACTACTGGGCATATACCCAGAGAAAACCGTAATTCAAAAAGACACGTGCACCCGAATGTTCATTGCAGCACTATTTACAATAGCCAGGTCATGGAAGCAACCTAAATGCCCATCAACAGACGAATGGATAAAGAAGTTGTGGTACATATATACGATGGAATATTATTCAGCCATAAAAAGGAACGAAATTGAGTCATTTGTTGAGAAGTGGATGGATCTAGAGACTGTCATACAGAGTGAAGTAAGTCAGAAAGAGAAAAACAAATATCGTATGTTAATGCATGTATGTGGAACATAGAAAAATGGTACAGATGAGCCAGTTTGCAGGGCAGAAGTTGAGACACAGATGTAGAGAATGGACATATGGACACCAAGGGGGGAAAACTGCGATGAGGTGGGGATGGTGATGTGCTGAATTGGGCGATTGGGATTGACATGTATACACTGATGTGTATAAAACTGATGCCTAATAAGAACCTGCAGTATAAAAAAACAAACAAAACAACTAATACTAAACTTTCATTGGGTTATTTGTATGGAAATATGTTAATATAAATGTTTCAGACATTACATGAAATTTCTAAAAATCTTATATTTGTATTTGTATGGAAATATGTATGGAAATATGTTAATATAAATGTTTTAGACATTACATGAAATTTCTAAAAATCTTATATTTGTATTTGTATGGAAATATGTATGGAAATATGTTAATATAAATGTTTCAGACATTACAGGAAATTTCTAAAAATCTTATATTTGTATTTGTATGGAAATATGTATGGAAATATGTTAATATAAATGTTTCAGACATTACAGGAAACGTCTAAAAATCTTATATGTTCTGGTATAATGTTATAAGTAATAATCCTAGTTATTACTTTAAAATGTATATCTCAGAAATAACTAATTTTCTTGTCAACTGCATTATTATGAACTTTCATCAAATCTTTAACCATGGTCATTTTTAAGTCTTTTGTCATTTACAGACAGTTCTGGGTGTACTCTGATGATTTTGCAAATATGTTCCTATAAAAGAGTTTCATCTTCAAGAAATTCATGGAAAAGACTCTGACAAGTACAGGTTTCTGGTAACTGACTGTACTGCTGAACTGAATGAATAAGCATTTTCAGAACTCTAATGAAAAACTGATGAACTCATAAAAGTGCTAACAAAAGATCAAGATGAAAAAAAAAGAAATTAATTACATGGGACTGAGTGAACTGATGAGGATGAGTATAATTTTTGTGACTTTCTGTCTGAATTAAAAAAAAAAATCCCACAAGGACTCAGAGGAAAAGAATATACAAATCAATTTTCACTGCAAAGTAAAGGAGCTGTTACAGTGGAGGATTACTGGACTGAATGTCAATATTATGACATAGTATAAGTGTGTTTCATGTTTGGTAATTGCAATCATTGTTGCTTTTGTTGTGGTCATCCATGTACAATGCTTGGTGTCAGTCTATCTATCTCTTGTAAAAATAAAATACAGTGTGTGTGTGTGGAAAAAAAAAAAAAAAAAAAAAATGTGAAAGGTTTTTACCCGTTTCGACTGAACAAAGACATGAACAAATCATCCAACATTATATCCATAAGTTATATATTATATTTGAATATTAATACACTTCTAATACAGTCATTATAAATTTTCTTGGCATTCTAGCATCAATCACCAGATATACCTTAAAATAAATGCAGTTTAATAATTTTTGACAAGCTTGTTGAGAACGTGTAGATGTTGTATTAATTATCTATTAATAACTAGATGAAATTCACAGCTTAAACAACAGTATTTATTCCCTCGTAATTTCTGTGGGTCAGGAATTTGTGCTTAACTGGGTGCTCTGGGTCTCGTTCGTGACTGCAGTCAGAATGTTGGCTCGTGTTGTAGGCAAGTCAAGTCTTGACTAGGGAAGGACTTGCGTCCAAGCTCACTCAGGTAGACAGGATTCTGTTCCTTGTGTGCTGGTGAGCTCAGGTCTTCAGTTCCTTGCTGGCTGTGGGCTGGAGTCCCTCCTCAATTCATTGCCACATGGGCCTCTCCACAGGGGCAGCTCACAACATGACAGCTGGCTTCATCAAATTAGGCAAACAAGAAGCACCAGAGAGCGTTTGCAAGTGAGATGGAGGTACCAATCTATTGTTACCTAATCTCAGAAGTGGCATCCCATCACTTTTGCCATATTCTGTTTGTTAGAAACAGGTCACTAGGTCCAGCTCACATTCAGGAGGAGGAGGTTACACAAAGATGTGAGTACCAGGCAGAGAATTCAGTAGCTGCTGACGACACAGAAGTTATGATGCTTGAGCAGGTTTTTCACGGGTTGTAAATTTAAAATCCCAACACACTTTGGGTCTACATTATACCAATCTTTTTGACAGAAATAAAAATTAGTTAAATAATTGAGATGTTGCCAAATTAGCTAAACCATAACCTGGTGAAAACTTTTAACAAATTGACTATTTCTCCTTTTACTATGGGATAGTTTGTAATTACCTTCAAACATAGTGATGGGTGAACAGTAAGGTAGGGCAGGATTACTGAATTCCTGTCTGAAATAAAAGCTATACGATTGCAAGTGCCTCAGGTTGGAGGCAGCTGATTGAGGAAGACATTCACGCAGCCAATGCCTGTATTCTTTTTTTTAAATTTTAATTAATTAATTCATTTATTTATTTATTTTTGGCTGCGTTGGGTTTTCATTGCTGTGTCCGGGCTTTCTCTAGTTGCAACGAGCGGGGGCTACTCTTTTTTTGCAGTGCGCGGACTTCTCATTGCAGTGGCTTTTCTTGTTGCAGAGCACAGGCTCTAGGCACACAGGCTTCAGTAGTTGTGGCACGGGCTCAGTAGTTGTGGCTCGCGGGCTCTAGAGTGCAGGCTCATTAGTTGTGGCGCATGGGCTTAGTTGCTCTGCGCGTGTGGGACCTTCCTGGACCAGGGCTCGAACGCATGTCCCCTGCTTTGGCAGGCAGATTCTTAACCACTGCGCCACCAGGGAAGTCCCCCGTATTCTTTGATAATACTTGATATACCTGGGATGAGTCTTTTTATTTGTTCCTAGGTTATATATTGAGAGGATAATTTTCTTATTTGCCTCCTTTATGTAAATGTATAAGGAATTGAACTTGTCATTCAACTCCTAGGTAGGAATCGTTGCTGTAATAAATTTGAAGTGATCATTCAACTAAGATTTATTGCTTCCTTTATAATTGTTATGTATCACACGAGATGTTAAATTTTACATACTCTATGTTAACATCATACAATATCATATATCATTATATATATAATGACCTATGCATTTGTAGTCCATTGTCATCAATAATATTTTTGTGGTAATTCATTCATTTTTGGCCTATAAGTGGGATAATTAACATATTAAATAGTAAATCCCTTTATTTACCAATCTTGATCTTATTTCTTTTGCTACTAGTTTCCTTTAAATGAATTCCAAATCTATTTTACCTAAATTTGCTCAATGATTTATGTGTTGATGCTAAGTAAGTTTACTTTTTTTCCTACTCTGAATTATTTAATTAGCTAAAAAATTAATTATGGAGAAGTCAGTGAGGCTAACATTAAACATTAACATTAAACATTAGTAACATTTAGGGTTACTGACTATCAAAGGAAAAGTTAGCTGGTGAACGATGATTTAAATTGCTTGCTTACGCAGCGCTCGTACACTTCCTATTGGAATAACAGGTGATGTTAGAAGACTGCACAAAAACTCTAATGTATGGCATGGTGACTTTAGTTAATAATACTGTATTGCATACTTGCAGTTTGCTAAGAGAATAGATCTTGTGTTCTCACCACCCGCCGCATGTACACACACAAAGGTAACTATGTGAGGTGATGAATGTGTAAATCAGCTTGATTGTGGCAAGCATTTCTCAGTATATACGTATATAAAATCAAACTGTATACCTTAAATATATACATTTTTTTGTCAATTATACCTTAATAAACCTGGTGGAAGAAAAAACTCAGACTCTCAAGTAAGTGCCTACATACTTATGAATCAGTAATGTTTTTATTATATTATTAATTTATTTTGCTAACATTGTCCTGAAAAATAAAAGGAACCATATTTGTTTCTTATTCCCCATTTTTTTAGACCTTACACTTACTTAAAATGACATGATTTTTAACAAATTCTGTAATAACATTATAAATTAATTAAACAATTTTGGTCAAATAAAAAATAAAATCAGGATATTGCCACAATAGAAATGATTTCAGTAGAATAACAATTTCTCACTGGAAAAATTTCCCCAACCCTGACACATTTCTCAAGGCTTCTTAGGTTCTGATTTTGTACTTAATGTTCTAGTACTATCACTTTTTTGTCTGTACATATGTAAGGTGGAAAATTACGGCCTTGGTTTTCAATACGCCAGGTATATTGCACTTGTAGTCAAGTGTATTAAGTTCCCACTGAGAGAAGAACACTATTTTAGGTAGTCAGTCTTCTTACTCATAAAGTTAGAGAAAAATTTTTTTCTAAGAAGCTCATGTAGATCTTAAAAATAGAAATAAAATTTTATATATATATATATTCAGATCTGAAAATATTACTTCCATTTTATAAAAAAGCCTGTAATTCTGAGGTTGAATGATTGTATAATTAACAAAAAATTAAGGTACTAACTTTAACTATATATATATGTAAAATGTTTGTTTAAATGTGCTTAAGTTACAAAAACATGAGAACTTTGAGCAATGATGCAATAGCTTACTGTAAGATTTATATTTAACAATCTATAAAAGTGAATTGAGAGTGAAGTTTGAATAAACTTTTGGTAATGTCGACAGAGAAATGTTCACAGACTCCTTTGCAGATAATAATTATTTAAAAATGGCTAAATATTGTTTAACGCATCAAAAAGCAGAAATAAGAAAGTAGAAAGTTTGTTTAAGAAAAAAAAAACCCTGCAGTTGGAAGGGACAAGAATCTAGATTTGAAATTTTCTGACCTAAGTGTGCTATTTACCACCCACGGCTTTAGAGACCATTAGCCTTGTCGTTTAATTTGAAAAAAAAGAAAAACAAAAAACTGAGCTCAAGGCTGGTAGATCAGCTGAAAATAGAGAGGGATTTTTTCTTTTCCTGGTAGCCAGAGGACTACAGAAGTAAGACTCAGAGTATAAATATGAAATTCTGCCCATATCATTGGCTGAAGCTAAACTATGCATGTGCAGGAAAAATGATAGGGAGTCTGGTGAAGTAGACAGAAACTGGAATATAATCTATTATTGAAAAATAGAGCTGCACCCGGCAAGATTTGTAAATTTTCTGCTTAATAGAGTGTAGCTTAGCAGAGAGTTAAAGTCTTATATGCTTGAATTGTCAGAGGATATAGTGCAAGGCCAGCAAAGCAGCTGGAAATTAATTGGACATTCCTAGAAGGAAAGAAAACAAAGAGAGAGCAGTCTCACATGTCTGAATATAATCTCTGCTCCAATCCTTGGCTGACCACCAAATTAAACAAGGCCCAGGCTAAAAATACAATAGCAGGAAGACATTAGAAGAAAGAGGAGGTATTAGATACTGAATCCCACTGGAGAGACAGAGGTTTTAGATAACATCTAGGTGAGTTAACTGCTACTAGAATAAGAAAGCATCAATGAATAAAACAAGAATAATGTAGAATAATACAAGAAATTTACAGTCACAACAAATTATTGTCAACAATGTCCAATGTTCTTCCAAGAATTCCTAGACATGCAAATAAAGAGGAACATGTAGAACCTGTTTCGGGTTGGTTAGACAAGCTGCTTGATTTACAAGGCTACCGTTACATGCTTTTATATTCCCTATGTCCTGAAACTGGAACGGTGGGTCCAGAACTAGGCCTTGGGTGAGATTAACATAACGTTTATGAATGTAAAAACAAAAAATAATTTTGACAGATGATGCCCCAGCGGAAGCTGCTCAAGGGGATACTCTTATTCTAATCAGGCAAATCAGACTTGAGGGTTGTATTAAGAAGGAAGAAAAATAGGGAAGAAATTGGAATTGAGATTATACTCTAAGCAAAGTTAAAAGCTTCAATTTATCTGTGGGATTGAAAATGGGGAGTGGTGATAGCAGTGGTAAATAATACTAGAGAATTTTATATAAATAGCATTTTATGGTGCATATGATAATATTTTAGAAAACTTTGGATGATCAGTATGGTTTGGAAGATAAGAGATTTTTAACTTTGGCTATATTACAAGTGTTCTTTCTGTAAAATAATGAGATGTATAAATGTCACTACGTTTTTCCTTGGAGCATGTACAGTAGCTAGGCCTTAGACATAAACTGCTTAGTCTTCAGTGCTTTGATTAAAGAAAATTATAACTGGATGTCCTCACTGCCGAACATTTCTGCCTGCGACCAGGATGAAGAATGATGGGGTCAGGTCAGTTGCCCCTCAGAAGCAGTTATCAGATCTTGCCAATGGAGCTCTTTGGCTGCCCCTCCCCAAACTGCAGGATCTCAGATGCACAAACAATCAAAACAACAGGAAAAACCTCACCCACAGGGAAATTAGAAATCAGTGCAGGCAATTAGTTCTTGATTTTATCCTGTGGAAAACTTCTTTTACCATGGAGAAAACACCTGGACACAGTTCAGCACTGATGTGCTTGCCACTCTTAGCCATTCTGTCTAGTAGTTGGGGTAAACTTCCATGGCCATTTAACTTTGGTTAACCTGTGTGTCCTGCTTTGTCCAATGGGATGTGAGTGATGGTGAAGTATATATACGTCTTAGCAGAAGCTTGATATTTCCCCAAGGTTTAGAAACTCTGTGGGTCTTGTTTTCTCCTCCTTCTAATCCCTATCTCAGCTTTTTTTCTACCATGAGAATGACCACAGCTGCCCACAGCCCCATATAAAGGGAGCAAGACTTAAATGTTTGTTGAGGCAAGCCTTAAGATTTGAGGACTGTTTGTTGCCGCCGTAAAGGTTCAGGACAGCATGGTTTTTGCTGGATCTCCTTCACATTGTGTCATATTTTCATTTCACTGTTCTTGCAAAGTTCGATTATTTGGATCTTGAGAAAGAGAAAAGAAAGCATAGAAAAATATTGAAAACATACTCCAAGTTCTAAGGAAAATAAGGAGAAGTAGACTTGGAAGCATTAAATCACTCACAGCAAAATTGTATTCGGGTAGAAATTGGCAGACATCTTTGCACTTACTCTGCTACATCAGGTAAGGTCACATGTAAGGCAACCTGCTTTCTCTGTCCCTCTGATCCTCCCTGACCAGCACAGGTCCCAAATTAGTCCATCCCTGGTATCAATCAAAACTCCCACAAAGGGCTCCTGTCCTGCAGATTTGTTCCTAGGCTCGCTCTCTTTTTTTGTCTCAGTCTCTCTGTCTCCATCTCTCTTTCTCTTTCTATCTCTCTCTTCCCCTCCTTCCAACATTAAGACTTCAGGAAGCCCTCTTGCTGGTGTGTCCTTCTCACTCCCTTAGCATACGTCTGAGTGACTCACAAAAGTGTGAATTAGCTGTGATCACGGGCTCAAGTGCAGTGCGTTTTGACACTATTCTTTCAAAGCGGAGGGAACAGCAGCCGGTCTGACATAACAGGATGCTAGACTTCTTTTCCTCTCCTTCCCTTCCGGTCCTCCACCAGAACCCGTTCCTATATCGTGGGCCAAGGTATCATAGAGACCACCAGGAACATATGAGTGAAACAAACGGCTACCTCAATGGGAAGCCTGCGCACCACAGTGAAGAGCAGCCCCTGCTCACCGCAACTAGAGAAAGCTCGTGCACAGCAACAAAGACCCAATGCAGCCAAAAATAAAGTAGATAAATTTATATATGTAAAAAAAAGAAACCAGTGTCTTCTATTCTGAATGTGTTTGTGAGTGTGTGTATGTGTCTTTGGGTGTGTGTGTGTCTGTACAGGAGGTACTAATGTGGTTATGGCACTAGAATCAAACAGCCTGAATTCAATTCTGGGCTCCATGATTCCCACCTGTTGGAGTGAGCATGTGTTATCCAATGTCCCTCTTTCATTCTCCTCATCTGAAAAAACTGAAAAGAGTAATGTTATATAGACTGTTCAGATTTTTGGTGATTAAATAATTAAGTATCAATTCATGGAAAGCAGTTAAACAGAAACAAGTACAAGATAAACATTATATAGGTAGTATTATTTTAATAACTATGTTGAGAACTTTTCCTGTCTCTTGGAAAAGTTATCTGGGGTCATAGAATCACCATGCAGCTGGTACCAGCACAGTTAATACAGTCACATAATAGAGCCACCACTTATCAATATTTTGGGAGGACACAAAGTCACCCATAGAAAGCCATGGAATGGGTACCATACTGTATTGTAGGGAAACATTGATCAGGTTGTTTAGGCTACATCTTGTCTAGCTAAAAATTATAGTTATAGCATCCCCTTCAATTCAATTTACCAAGACAAAAATCTACCTGGAGTATTCAGTCAGTATTCTACTCAGTGTAAAGAAGATACATTTGGCTAGAGTATCCTCTGTTTGCAAAATATTTCTCAGGAACCTGCAGGAGTTGACCCTGATTCAAGACTTCAAGGTCATAGCTATGTCATCATTAAAGACACAAGAAACAGGTATGAATCTTCCTGTCTACATTATCATCCAGCCCACATTCTGTACGGGTCTTATTAAAGACTTTGTCAAGTGCATTACTGATTTGGAAATATATCATTCTAAATGCTAATGTGGGTGCAGTAAGAAAGACATTTTCATATATTACTGGTGTAAGTGAATATGGCTACAAACTTTGGAAAGTAATTTGGCAACAAGAATCAAGGGTCTTAAATTATCCAGACTGCATAAATTCCATTTCTATGAATATATTCTAAGGAAATAACTGGAGCAATTAACAACTATGTTAATAACAATATTATTTACAAAAGCAAAAACTGAGGAAAATTCAATGGTCAATAGTAGGAGCTTGCGTGAATATGTTATGGTGTAATCATAGATAAAATATTTGCAGAAATAACTATAATAAAATAATGACATGGGAAATGCGTACGAAATAACGGTGCTTGAAAGAAACAGTCACAACCAGACAAGTATAAGGAGTCATTTTATATTTAAAATTATATATATGTAGTTCACATGATACATTATCCAATACGTAGAGAGGAAAAAATCTTGGGAAGGTATATAACAGCATATTAAAAGTGGTTATGTCCGAGTTTCTGAATTCTGAGTTATTTTCTTTTTTATATTTTTTTTCATTTTCCAAATTTTGGGGCATAGAGTTCATTTCTTTTCAGAAAAGTGCAAGATTTTGGAACTTTGCTGAAGTTTAAATGTAAAAACTACTATAGTCAGTTGGACTGTGTGTTTACCAATAATATTATAACTTGAAATGAGGTTAATCTTCAATAACTCATTCTAATTAAATTCCTTTTGATTCCTAGTAACCCTTTCATCTGTCACTCAGTGCTTAACAACAATTCACTTGAAATAGATTACCCATTATTTTACATTAAGCTCATTGGTCTATGATTTGCAGCATCCCTCTCCAATAAAAACATATTTTCCTGTCTTCTAACACCTTAATTTTCTCTTAAACAAGATCACTTCCTTTTTTTTTAACATATCTCTTTTCTATTTTCTATAAATTATTGTTAGAAGCGCTATTACTATCTAAATAAATATCATGTGAAAGATTCCAAAATTAGAATATATATTTGCCTATTTTGCATTTTATTAGAGAGTTTCTCAAGGTTTCTGCATCAATCATTTGTTCTTATTCAAAATATAGTCCATCTGATATAATAAGACTTAAGAAATCAAGCCACAAAACATCCCAAGTAAAAACATATAATATTATTGGATGCTGCTAGGGTTCTCATCACCACCACCACCACCGCCAGAGTAATTGGTCAAATCTGAGCAAATTGGTCATAGATAGATATAGATATAGATATACGGGTATAGGTAGATAGATATAGACATAAATACAGCTATAGATACCTATAGATATAGATGCTCTAGTACATAGTACAAACAGCTGATGAAGAAAGTCAGGTGATGCTTAAGCACAGGCATTACTATAGGTTACTGACATGTATTAGTTTGTCCAGAACATCCCCACTTCTTTTCAGGAAAATTCCCATCCCCTCTTCTATTTGAAATTGCAAAATCCATCCTCAGAGTTACCATGGGAATCTCAACAATATAGGGGCACTCAAGCTTTTGGACATAGTTGTCAAGGTTTTGAACATAGTTCAGGAGTGGGAAATTGACACAGGCTAACCCAATAACTGTCCTTCTCTGGGAAGGGCTAAGAAACAGGCTGAAAATACCATTCCAGCAAAGTTCTCTGAGGACATGTATTAAAGGAGCTGTTTATGATAGCCATTTTTCTTCTTTCTGTGAATTTCAGACCACAGCAAGCAATAAAAGTTTTTAAAAAGTGTGAAATAAACAATAAAATATATAAATAATAAAGATAGATAAAGAATAGTATGGAGAGACAAAAAACCAGAAGAAAACAAAACAAAACAAAACGAAAAACTCTTAACAGAGTTTTGTTTCTAATTTCTGATCCCAGTGGAATTTCTGTCCATATCATCTGTGAGATTTACCAACACACTTATAAAAACTCATGGTTAATTGACTCTTTTATTTTACTTAATTCAACTTGGTTTTGGTTTCTATCACCTAAAGTCTGCACTTAACGATCAGTTCTGAAAATTAGTAATACTGCAGCTGATTATAGAACACATTTTCTTTGAATAAAATTCTCCGTATCATTTCATAGAAGCTTAAGAAATGCCTCCACTTTTCATTAGTTCAAATTTTAAATGTTAAATTTAGTTTAAAGAAAAAATATGTTAATATACAAACAAGACATAACATTTGTGTGATACATACTTGCCAATTTATCATGAGTAAAGCAGTGTTCACAGCAACATTCCATATAACATCAAAAACTGGAAACAATCCAAATATCTATAAATAGCAAAGACAATGTTACATGGACACAATGGAATATTATATAGCAATCCATACACAACCACAGCTATACACAACAATATGGGTGTATCTTTGCAAAATAAAATTCAAAGAGTCTGAAAAGATTATATAGGACATGATGCACTTTTGAAAATTTTAAGAACAACTAAAACATAAACTTGCATTTTAGTAATAAATATGATAAAATGAAGCCCTATAAAGTAGTGGGATAAAGGATAATCATAAGATCTAGAAGAATGCTTAACTCTGGTTTAGGAAGGCAGAGTAGAAGACATTTCTACTTTTGCTTGTCTATCTAGTTCCATTATTCATGACTGTGTGTCTGAAAAGGGTTTTTCAGTTTAGATGACCATAAAAGCCAACATTTTATTTAGCATAGATTGGATGATATTGAACATGAACTGTGAATTGGTAATTTATGCACCAGAGACATGCTTGAGAATTACAAGCAAGGTGACCTGATGGTATTTCTGAATAATTGGCTCTCTCACTTCCTAGGAAATTTCACCTTTATTAGCTCAGTGTGACACTTTCCACGTTATAACTCATCTAAAAGGGTCCACCAAAAGTTTGCTAGTAGTTTGTCTCACATATTCTAAAAAAATCATGTGTTATTAAAGAAAAAAAAAAAGAAATGTGTTTTTCATATATTCAAATTCTATTAACATAGGAATGATCCTGACTAAACTACTTTCCTTTTGATTGTGATTATGACTATAAATAATATAATTTTATTCCACCCTTGGATTGGCTTTCTAGGTAGAAACTAAGGTTCTCTTTTATACCACCACCAATTACCCCACACTGACAGTAAAACTTGATTAGAATGGCTGTGCGTTACCGGGATGGATTCTGTTTCATGAGCGCTTTAAAAACAGAAAAATGTCCCATCTGACAAGTACAGTTAAGCTCAGGTCTGTTATGTAACACATTTTTGTATTTTAGGAGCTTTCTAGTTCCCTTTTAGCCCAGTAACTATATATTATCTTCATTGTCAGTCTTTTTGTGCAAATTAAAAATACTAACAATTTGAACATGACATTCATCTTGACAGCTGTATGTGGTTCAATTTCCCTTTTCAAGTCATCAGTGATAATGCCATTAATTGCAAACAGAGCCGAAATGAATATTCTCTAACTGCTTCCATACACAGATATTTTTGCAGGAGAAAACAACTAATGAAATTATGAGAATTTCATCCATTAGGACATTTAGACTGAAAATGCTAGTAACTCTTAAAAGAACTTCTGACATAAGTTTATGGTTGCATATTGTTAATCCAAAATATTGAACTCAAATACTGCAATTACTTAGAAAATGCCAAGGCTTAATCCTCTGAAATGAATCAATAAAAATGTGCCTTGGGTAGCATCAGAAGCAGTTTTCTGTCATCTCTTCACTGAAAAGAAACGTTCTTTGGACAAGGAACTTGCAAGCACTTAGAATTGTGTGTGCACAATAAACTTATCTAGGTATATTTTTAAAGAAGCACTAAGTAGTAACATTTCCTCTACTACTTCAGTTCTAGACGAAACCATTTCTATAATATCAATTTCTCTGGGCTACCTTGAGAATCCATTAAAATCCTTCTTTATTTCCCTCTCTCTGCTTTCATACCTCATCAATCATCAGTCCTTTGATCCTACCCTCAGAATTTCACTCACGTGATTAGCGATTTATTTTGCATTTTTGTAAAAATATTAATAGGAGGCCTCAGACACCTGGGTTCCCCAGGTGTATCTCATGCCCAAACTCCCCTGGCAACCCCATAGAACTCCAGAGAACCTACAAGATCAGGCATCCTCTGGGAATAGAGTCAAGGCAGCAGCGCCTGGGTCTTAATTCTGCCATTTTCTGAGTAGTACCTGATGCTCTGTGCATCTCAGCCCATCCTTGCCCTGTCCCTCTATCAGGACCTGCACTTTACTACCTCACATACCCAGAGCCACCTAGTACACCCTGTGGGCTCCAACTGCACCCTGTTTGCAATAATAAATGAATAAATAAATAAATAAAGATAAAATTTTATTCATCTTATGCCAACATGATTGAGTCTGTTTCCTAACTGGTTTCTGTGCTCCTAGATCTCCCCTCTGATTCATGGAATATATATTTACTAGACAAATCTTTTAAAATTATTCTTTTTACTATGTCATCCATCAATGAAATTGTTTAGTAACCTCTAAACCTTTATAATGGTGCCCAAACTCCTCAACCTACCATTCAGGCTTCTTGATAGCTATCCAGAAAGCACTACACAGCCATATTCCCAATAATTGTTCTTCGAGGAGATGTCTCCTTCTTGTTAATTATCATTGTCTTTGTTAATCCAGCCATTCCCCCGTGCCTTTGAATCATCTCTCTTTTGTAAACATTATCTAAATATTATCATTCCTTTCCTTTTTGCATTTACTTAAATATTTTCATTCCTTAAAATCAAACTGAAATCTCATACTTTCTACAGAGAATGACTAGATAATACTGTTCCAAAATGATCTCTCCTCACATGAACTCATGAAAATCTTAGCACCTCAGCTACCCATGTGTACCCTATCATAAACAAACTTTGATTTTAGTTGTTTAAGCACTTACTTCAACACTCTTATTAGCTTGGAAATACTTGGGGAGACGAGGCTGAAATAATTTTCAATACTTTATAATATTTTGCTTCCCTAATAAATATTCAAAGTAATAATCTCTACTGGTATCAAGACAGTCTTCTAGGAGTTGCATTTACAATGAGGAACAAACTGATTGGCTTCTTATCTCATTGAGCTTCTAACAATATCTTGTTATATTAGGTATTTTTTAGTCTATGAAACAGATTTATTTGATTCTTACATGAATCTCAGGTTCTCTAAGTTCAAGGGCAGTGCTCAGATGTGAATTATTTTATAATAATATTCCAGTTGAGAATATCACATTCTGGTCCAATAACCTCAAATTCAAAAAAAATAATAATAATAAAGAAATACATGTGTAAAATAATGGATATTTTTTACACATATTTCCTTTCATGTAGGAAATGTTTTCATTTGACACAAACTATGTACCTTTAAGGTATAAGCAAGCTAGTTTCTAGCTTGATTTTTTCATTACTTTAATTTTTAAATAATGATAGAACAGTAAAGCAATAAAAGCTGTCAGATTTATGACAAGTTTCAGCTACTCATTGGTCACACAAAGCTATTCTGCTTTTCATATAATCAGAATTATGTGGAGGAGGGAATTTTTTTTTTTTAATCAGTCATCAGTTTTATACACATCACTTTATACATGTCAATCCCAATCGCCCAATTCAGCACACTACCATCCCCACCCCACCGCAGTTTAGGAGGGAATTTTTTGAAAGGTAAATTAAAGCTAGTTATTGGCTATAGGTAGGCTTTCTTAAAAATAATAACTACAAGCAATACTTGAGTGTAGCTAGGGACACATAAAACTCTAATCAAAGTCAGGAATCAGTTGTTACTTTTCCAATGGAAATGAACTCAGTAATCTGGAAGGTTTCTTCCTTCTTTGGTTTCAATGATTGTGCTGCTAAGTCCCCAAAGCAACAATTTTAAAAACAACATTTGAAAAGCTTTTCTGACCTGAATGTCAGAAACTGGTCAAGCAAATAAATGTAACAAAAGGAAGCTAAGGGAAGAAAAAGAATGAGGGGTAGAAATGATTCTTAAATGATATGAATGTAAGAGAGGACATTTGAAGTATGTGTATATTCTGTCACATGCTTCTTAACAATGGAATATAGTTTGAGATTCATAGCTTTTGCATTACGTAGTTTCTTTTTGAGATTACCAATATCAGTTAGATAGAAATTCATAAATGATTCAAATAAACATAATTTTAATTTTCAAGAACTGAAGGGGATTTTTGTGATTAAGAAGCAGCACAGGATGAGATCAGGATGGTGCTTAACTTGAAGCACAGTTTCAACTTTTGACTGACACTTGATTACCAACTGACGGAGAGATTTGTCCTCTCTGGTTTCAAAAATCAGGTCATGTCTTTTGTCCTTTTAAAAATTCTCCATTTTTAAAAATTATCGTATTCTCAAAAGTCATGTAAAATTTGTATTGTGTGAAGTATATGCATAATCAAATAGTACTCAATGTAAAATTTCTGATAGAAGTACTGCCAATAAAATGATGGGTTGACAGCTATCACTGACATGACATGCTGCTGGATGAATATACATAACGTGTATGAATAAACATACATATGTAAAAGAGAATGTATGTAGGTAAATGTGAAGTACGTGAATGTAATCTATAGCTTAGAAAATAAATACCATTTGAAGGATTGTCAAATTTTAGATATCAAAGGCTTATATTTACTTAGATTGTCTAAAACAAAACAGAAGCATTACATCAGTCATGTGAAACTTTATTCCTTAACTGGAGAAATAAAGATTTTTACTCTACAAAAAGTTTTTATTAAATCAGTGCTTGCAAATATTTTTGCTATTATTTTCTTGTCTAAAGCCTCATATATGGCCATCTGCTGCATCTCCAACCAGACTTTATTTTTAAGATTCCCCATATATCTTAATAGATAAAACCTTCACATCTGTCAGAATACAAATTCCTACCTATATTTATTGTTAAGACATAGTCTTTAATATTATACATATTATAGTATATCATTACTTTCTACTCTAAGTAATGAACCAGAGCAAGCATCAGAAAAACCCTCCTCTTGTGGCCCCAAAAAGTGGCCAGAAAAATTTTCCTTTCTGTATTTGTAAATGACTGTTTGACAACTACAAGAATAGTTACATTATGTGCAAGATCACCTTCTGCCGCTAATTGTGGATGTTTCCACAGATTTCTATATAGAAAATCCCAAATATAAATCTCCAGTCACTAGGACTTCACCCAAGCATCTGGAAGTACAATTGTTGATATCCATTAAACACAGTACAAACAAATAGTTCCTGATGCCTCTCTAAGTACTTAAAATATGCAGGTAGATCCTCAATAATGGTTTATTGATTGGATGCACTAATAATGAGCAAGGGAATAAATGAATATTCTAGAACTAGTTGGCAAGTTAGATATAAATAATTTGATAAAGCTACATGGTAAATAACATTAAAGCAATTTAAGATAGCTTTAGAGCTTCCCAGTAAGAAGCAGAAAATTAGCCATTCAAAGAAGTTTTGAGTACTGATGGCACCGAGGATCAATATAGGAGTCCTGACTGATGAAAATCAGTGTGCTGGCAGTAAAGGAGACTTTGTGAGAACGCCTGCAAGGGCCGGGGTAGGAAGGGCCATGAGCACTCAGCAAACTTTCACGTGTGCAAATGAGCTGTGGCACTCCAGAGGATCAGAGGCCATACAATGACTAAAGGCAGTAAAAATACAGACGACACACAGTGGTTTAAAAAAAGGAAAGAAGAAGAGCATGGCCGTAAAGAGTAGCTTTCACAGAGGCCAGATGTAAAAGACTCAGAAAAAAAGGAGAGCACAGTGAAGCTTCAACTAACCCCGGAGGAGTGTGGCACCAAACTGCCTGGCAGAAATGTCAGTAGCTATGGACGTAGATTATTGACAGTAAGGTCACTGAGCAGTTTAAGGTCAGAGAGGAGGATTCACACAGCAAACTTATGAACAAGAAGGAAAACCAAAGTGAGGATATACAACCTGAATGTAGCCAACATCTTTGTCTGAATGTGAGTAAGGAAAAAAAAAGTGTAACGAGAACAGAGAACAGTACTGCAGATGCAGAAGAAAAACACACTTTTGAGAAAAATACGTTGAGGGAAATAGAAGGAAAATATGGAAAAAGTCTGGTTTTTTATTTCAATAAAATTTCAGAATTATGTTAGAAAATAAGAGATACGAGATATGATAAGGTGATAGATTCAGATCAAAAGGAAACTAAAAAAAGATGCAAACAAATATGAATAATTTAAAAATATCTGTATGAAGGAGGAAACGTATAGGAAAATAAGAACGCAACTGATAGATGAAATTTTCATTAGAAGAAACAAAGAGCAGAATCAGGTTTACAGAACATGCAATCAATATATAGGACAAAATGCTTGAACATGAAGGAAAGAACGTTATGAAAAGGTTGAACAAAAGGTCATTAATTTAGAGCCGATTTTTAGATAAAGAATCCTGCTATAAGTAGCTGAACAAATGTAACAAAATATATAATTGAACACAACTTTAACTAGAGAAAGACCAGGAGTCTTGAAATCAAAATGGCTAATTGGATGTTAATAATATTTAATGAAAAGATGCCAATCCCTGGACATATCCTGTGATAATTTTTTTTATTTCAGTGATAAAGGAGAGGAATTAGTTTCAGTCTTTTTCTTGGGAATTAAGATTATCTACGGGGAAACATTGATAAGGAACCCTTTTTCTTAATTCTTTTTTCTATTCAATAAAATTAATCACTTGCTTTGGCTGTTACCAGTTCAGTTTCTAGTTTATTCTTTACATTTGGAATTCAGGTTTTGATGTTCAACTTAAACTCACTATTTGATTTAAAACATTTTAATTATAGGTTTCTAGTTTCTAAATACATTAATAGTCACTTCTTTAGCTTAGTTTAATTTCTTTTGCTATGTGTGAATATTATTTTTAGGAGGGCTGCCCGTTTACCGGAAACTTTATGCCACTGTGTAAATTTTTCTACGATTCCATTGTATTGCTATAGTCCTACAATTGGAATTGTATATTATCAAAACACACTGAAAAGTTATGTACAAAACAGAGAAACAATACATATTTCTTTCGTTCACAAAGAGAAAAATTATACTAACTTTATAGAAAAAAGAGATTGCTTTAGATTTTTTTAACACTTTTCTCACTTTCTTGATAAAAGTTAATAATTTTACGTGATGGAATTAGTCTGCTCATAGGTTTTGGTACAACTTTTTTCTCTATTTAGGCAACGATGGGCATATTTACTATATGACATAAAATACATTTACAATTTGTATGAACTTATACCTTAATGTAAACAGATTTTATAAAATATAGAGGTATTATTTCTATTATCTTTTAGATAAGATGCTATATTTCTTTATCTCTCTTAGTCCGTAAATAGTCGTGCTTTTTTTTTTTTTTTTTAGATAATTATTTCTAGGGTTTACTCTCAATCTCGATTTTAGCTGAACGTGAGACAAACTTTTTTTTTTTTAAATAAATTTATTTTATTTTATTTATTTATTTTTTGCTGCGTTGGGTCTTCGTTGCTGCGTGCGTGCTTTCTCTAGTTGCGGTGAGCAGGGGCTACTCTTCGTTGCGGTGCGCGGGCTTCTCATTGCGGTGGCTTCTCTTGTTGTGGAGCACAGGCTTTAGGTGCGTGGGCTTCAGTAGTTGTGGCACGTGGGCTCAGTAGTTGTGGCTCGTGGGCTCCAGAGTGCAGGCTCAGTAGTTGTTGCTCACGGGCTTAGTTGCTCCGCGACATGTGGGATCTTCCCGGACCAGGGCTCGAACCCGTGTCCCCTGCATTGGCAGGTGGATTCTTAACCCCTGCACCACCAGGGAAGTCCCTGAGACAAACTTTAACTTTTCCAAAGTGTCACTTCAGTCAGATAACTGTGCTGCTAATCATTCTATACTGCAACTCCAATTTCATAGTTTAGTTGAGTATTATGTGCCAAAGCGTCAAAACACTCTTCCCAACTATGCCTGTGTGAAGAGAGCAAATCTAAACTACCTGAGCCCTGCAGAGACAGTCCTGTCGGCTCCTCTCCCTGACTATATGTTTGCAACTCTACATTGAGGCGTGCTTCACTGAGTCCAAGCAGTGTGGGACACGGCGGGTAGCAACAGTATCTTCACGCCACATCCGATCTGCAAGGACTATTAAGCCTGGCTGTTTATTGTTTCCTTATTTTTGGTGGAGTGAAGGCTCAGATGAATGTGTACAGAGGCATCTGGGGCAATGGTGCAGACTGGGAATGGGATGATGGGAAGGAGGCTGAGAGGTCATGCTCTCACTTCTACAGAAAGAGTGAAAGGGGTGGGGATCGCCTTTTGAGAAGCTGGTGACGTACCAAGCAGGAGCTATGGTTCCTAGGGGCCAACCTGACAAAGGTTGGCAAACATCAAAGATGGATTCTACAACCAAACATCAAAGAGAGGCTGCCTGAGTGCCTGTTCATGGCAGGCGGTCTGGTGGCCCCTTCCAATGTCTTGTTCATAGATTCCTAAGAAAAGGCTGGAGCTGATTTCATGTCCTGTCTTGTTCCCAAGTACATGCAGACAGTTTCTGTATAATTTTGAAATGAGTCTGAAAGACATTGAGTCTATGACTAAGGGGATTATAGTTAGAAGCTCCACAACTACAGTGGAGGAAGACTCCAGCCCTTACAATATATGCATTTTAAATCTAACAACCAAATGGAATTTGGATATTAATATAGGCATGGAAGGACAACAAACCCAGAGAATGATGAGGACTGTGGAAGTCTAGTTTACATTCCTAAAAATAAAAAACAACGAGCAGTTTCTAGAGCTACTGATTGTTGTTATCTTGAGTATTAAATGTATTTTCAGAAGGAAAGAAACAATTGTATGAATCGAATGTTATTCCCTTACAGTTTGGAAGGAGTTGGCTAAGTATTCACCCTCTTGAGTCTAACAAACATTTGGAGGAAACAATATTTAGCACCCTTGAGAATCTCCATTCCAGGCTTGCTCACATACTCACTCAATGCTTTCGTTGACAGGTAATCTAACTCCCAACAATTATAACTTGTGACATTTATATTCTTCCTAGTTATTAAAGGTTTCCTTCATTTTATTTATTTATTTTTTTCCCTTTTGGCTTTTCTAAGTAGAAGAATGGAAAGCGCACATGGCAGCCAAAAATCTATGGGGATATTCAAAGTGCTTGAATAACATACTGTGTCTTTGGACATACAAAATAAATCTAAATGTTTGCAAGGAGAATTGTGCTTTCAAAATTTCGAATAATACCGCAGTTCATTCAAATTCTTCTCACATATATTATCACAGATAAGATATCACATAGTTCAAAAGTTTGCAGAATATGCCTTACAAAAAAAATTAGGAAAGGTATTCCAATTTTAGAGGAGAACTGCAAGCGGATAACAAATCAACTATAAAATACCAAGTTCTCCAGCCAGGTAGGAAGATTTCCAGTGTTGCAATGCATCCTGCAAGGCATGATGACATTTGTGACTTTCTTTGTAATAGAGAATAATTTTTCTGTTCAGACAAATGCTAAAAGTTCTATTTAGGGACTTCCCTGGCGGTCCAGTGGGTAATACTCCGCGCTTCCACTGCAAGGGGCACGGGTTCGATCCCTGGTCAGGGAAGTTCCACATGCCATACGGTGAGGCCAAAAGGAAAAAAAAAGAAAGTTCTATTTTGTGCCAGAATTTCCTGAACTCACTGCAGTATGGCAGAGACTCACCAACGTACAATGAAGTGCACCCACAGAGAAACAATGCAGAGTGGTAGCACTATGGGAAGATATGCCCATGCTGGGGGGTAACTGGGCAGACAGTGTGCAGAATTCAGTGGATGAGACAAATCTCAGTCTGTCTCTAAGGGACTTGTTAATCTTATTAAGTCTTCCTAAAAGACTAAAATTCTCTTTAATTTTTATCAAAAGGACAAGATACAAAAGAGTATTCTGAAGAAGACAATGAAGTAAGTCATGGAGGAAGGTAACTATTCAAGATCTTACTTTATTTCAGTCCTTAGTAAGGGGTCCATGAATTCTCAAGTGCACATGGATTAGATTAAAAGATTCTATCATATATATACACTCATTATATATAATTATTTAATTATCTCAATTATATATATTTAATTATTGATGATATAGATATAGATTCAGATTTAATTACTCAGTGTAAGCTCCATGAGGTTTTAGCCATTTTCAATGGATCTTTTTGTTGCTATTGTGGTCTAGATACAAATCATGTCAAGGTAATTTTGAATGAGATACTTGGACTAGAACCAGGAGGTGGTGGTTGTATGTAAAGTGTACCAATAACAATTGCAGTCATAATGGCTTTGGGGCCAAGAGTGGGAATTCCTGACAAGTGTGGTCCTTCAAATGATACCATTTATTACAACTAAACAGATAGCGAGTGCTTTTACCTTTATGCTGTGTTATTCTGTGAGATCAAAACAATCTCTCCATCTCCTTGGAAAGATATTTTGTACTGGTAATCATTTTAAGTTATTGTAAACCAAGAGTAAATTCATCATTTGGAAATGTTTCACGTGTGTATAAAATATATTTCCCATTTTCTAAAACCTGCCTATCTCCTTTTAGCCATGTTATGATAGGTAATTATTCTACCTCTTTTCTTTATCCTTTAAACATTATTACACTGTTAGTTACTGCTGGTTCATCTTTGCTTACTGTTTTAAGCATGTTTATTTCTATAATATTTTTTCATAAATCAGTATCTCCTGCTATTAATTGTTTCTGAACAATTTCCTATATTTTATTTACGTTACTCTTATAACAAGAGTTCTCACTCTTCAATTGCATCCCTTGATTGTTGCCCAAAAGAGGCATCACATTCTCTGACCTTCATCAGATTAATTTGGTAGTAGTTTTCTCAGTTCCCACATCCTAAACAAACTCTGTGATATGCCCACATAGTTTGAATTTTCAAAAAATAATGGAAGGGAACACATTGTTTTTAAATATAATTTTACTTCTAGGTAATGAGGATAATTTTACCTTGTTCTCTGTAATTATGTAAACAATTATAATTATATCTTCTATAAGCTCAATTGACATATATTTTACTAGTTTTGTTTTATTTTTTGAAAACCTTAAACAGATTTTTATTTTACCAAAATATTCACCAATTACTAATTTAATTGACCAAACTAAAAATATTTTAATAACTATCAAAGTAATATATTTTTTCTTGTCACTGAAAATCTCTGATGTCCTTTTTCCTGGTGCACAATTTAGTACTATGTTGTATTTCAACATGTTTTTTCTTAATGTGTTAACATGTATATCATACTACACTGACAGTTTCAAAATATTCTAAGTGATTTCATCACAATAAATTTATTGTTACAAAACATTTATTTTATTTTGACACAATTTTTTACATCAACCAACAGCACTAGAATGAAACTTGTTTTTCTGTTTTAAGGTATTATGTTAATTAGCAAAATATATTACCAGTTTATTGGATATGGTGTCTTAATTTATATTTCTCATATTTTGATTTACTTTAAACTGATTTATATTAAACCATTTTAACTGTTTTTCTTTTATGTATTATATATGTTTGATAATGTCTATAACAATTTAAATGCTGTTAACTAAAATGTTCATTTTATATTTCATTTTCATTATATCAAAGTCATTTTGGATTTAACTTTTGTTTAAATGGTTAAATTTCCAAAATGTGAGCATTCTGAGGTTCACTTTTTCGTTGTACTGTCCCAAAGAAGCCATGCATTACCAAATCCCAGTATCATTTAATACAATACTTTTTTTCTCTTATTTGCATGTCCATGATATGCTAAAGTTAAAAAGCTTTAGGAAATGGAAAAATATTACTTCCAATTTATTGTTAAGTTTAATTAATTATGTATAAGTGGACTTATTTTCCATGTTGTACTAACATGAGTCTCTTTCATATAAAATAATAATTCCTGAGAAATCACCGTTGGTTAAAAAACTATATCATCTTCCTATTTCTGGTTGATATAATGATAAAACAGAGCTGAATCCCAAGTATGAAAAGTACAGATTCATACAGATTTGTTTTAGTTTTTGACTGTTTTTAAATAAGAAGGGCTGTTTTATGAAACATTTAAACTCTGTATTTTTCCATTATCATCCAGCTTCATCTGCATATGTTTCCCAGTTTGTCCCTTATGTTTGTAAATGTTCCTCTTGTAGATTGCCAGAGTTTGGCTATATATAATACCTATTTTTTATTTATGTCTAAATGACATGCAACTGTGAATTATAAGACTGCAGGAATGGAATAATAATGAACTCATTTACAGTGAAGTGGACTCATTATCTTACCAGCTGCTGCTATTTTCCCACCCAGTACTCTTCCTGGCAAACAAGGTCCCAGGGGAAAAGTCTTCTGGCTGGCTAAAGAAAATCATCCTTTGCTTTAAAAGTCTTTTCAAAATCTGGTATTCATTGCTTTAGTAATAGTAATAATAATAATAATTTTAAAAAATCCCATACTCATTTTTCCAGTTGGTTCTCTAACGGATTCTATAATATTCTATAATATGTACATACATCCCTCAATATACTTATTATAACATTGCTTAATTTTAGGTCAAGTATTGCATATGAATTACATGTGAAACACAAATTCCCAAGAGATGCACATAAGTTTGTACATATACAATATAAACTATAAATTTAACTCCAGAATCTAATAATTGGTATAATGTATAATTTAGATCTTATATGGATATATTGTATACATACATATGGATGCATACACCTTCTTGGATATATGCTGACACTGCAAAAATCATTGCAACCTATATTGAGTATAGCAAGGAAATGGCAATCTATTTTATTCTTTTTGCAGAATTCTGATTCTGTAAGTATTAGGGAATACTGATTTTAAAACCTCTAAATAAGAAATACTTGCTAAAGACTGATACGAATATGCTAATAACACCATGTAAATAACTCAACTTCTTTTCTTTTATGTTTAATTTCAATATGTATGTTCTTGAACATACTTGACATTAAATTAAGTAAGTTCTCCCTTCAATTTTCAACAGCCTAGAGGAAAAAAAATTGGGGGGCTTTCATATGTCTTTATTCTCTGTATAACCCAGTTATTATCACCAACACAAGCTGCTATTATGTGGCATGTTAAACTCTTTTATTCCTCAAAATTCTTTCCCAAATAAATGTGCCACCTACACTATAAAATATTTTTGAATACATTAAAAAGAGTGTTTATAGCAAAGCATCTCAGCTCTTCTATTTTGTATCAGCCTTACATAATGTCATTCTGGTTCTTTCTAGTCCTTTTTCTCACTTGGCACAGTGCTCCGTAATATCTAAGGAAATAAGGTCCTTTTTAAAATAAAAATAAGAGTTTCAAAAGTTTTTCTATCTTTAGATAAACATAAAAGCCAATATTTTGAAAGATTGCTGACATATTGAGAAAAATAATAGTGTAGTCGCTGTAGAGAATGGAAAATTGTTTAAATTTGCCCCAATACACTAAGAAATTTTTTCTTAAATTCACTGGTTCTCATGGGAAGTACTGTCATGCATTTAACACACCTCAAAATACTATTTGGAGAAAGGCAAAGAATATTAGAAAGAGTGTCAACAATTTTAATTGTTATTAATACATCATAGCATGGTCAATTACGTACAATTCAATTAAATACTCACTTCTTCATGTTACAAGTATTTATCTCAGGATATGTACATAAAATACTTAGATTACAAATCAAAAGCAGGTGCATTTGTTTCTTTGTTGGCTGCACAATACATAGCATATTGATATTTTAAACACCTGATGATTACATTTTAATGTCACCCGCTTCATGGGAGTCCTATAAACCAATTTTCAAAAAGGGGCTGAGTGAAGGAAAAATATAACCAGTGGTAGAAAGGGCTGGTAACAATGAATGACATGTCACTTTTATGTAGCAATCTATTTAGGTTAAGCAAGTCTATTTCATACATATTATATGCTGTCTCATGTCTTACCAAAAAAAAAAAAAACCCTCAAAAAACAAAAAAGGACTGATTCCCTAGGAGAATAAAATAAATGTATACAGAGCATACAATTTTCTCCATAAGAAGCAAACTATTTTTATTTTTATTTATTTATTTTTTATTTTTTTAACATCTTTATTGGAGTATAATTGCTTTACAATGTTGTGTTAGTTTCTGCTGTATAACAAAGTGAATCAGCTATGTGTATACATATATCCCCATATCCCCTCCCTCTTGCGTCTCCCTCCCACCCTCCCTATCCCACCCCTCTAAGTGGTCACAAAGCACCGAGCTGATCTCCCCATGCAACGCGGCTGCTTCCACTAGCTATCTGTTTTACATTTGGTAGCGTATATATGTCAGTGCTACTCTCTCACTTCATCCCAGCTTACCCTTCCCCCTCCCTGTGTCCTCAAGTCCATTCTCTACGTCTGCATCTTTATTCCTGTCCTCAAACCTTAAGGCGGTGTGGTATGAGCAGTACCTTTGGGCGTGCCAGTTGTAAGAGACCCATGGCAATCTGCAGAGATAATTTAGCAGTAGGAGCATCTGACTCCTTGGCAGGGTCTTTAGGCATTTTTTCTGGCACCAGTTGATTACCTCTAGGTTGATCATTTGATGATACATTTTAAAAGGTCTATGGATTATTCAGCTGACATTTAACCCGTGCTGATCTGTTTTTTCCTTTTTAATCAATATTGCCTTTATTAGATCAAATGCAGTGTGTGTGTGTGTGTGTGTGTGTAAGTGAATTAAAACCTTATTAATAATCTGAAATGTGAAAAATATTTGAAATCATATGACTATAGAAAACTCCTCCCCAGTTCTGTAACTCTGAAACACCATTCCAGGTAATGATATAACAGATACCTTAAAAAAGGTTTGATTAAATAATATTATGCTAAACATATGTTAAGTAACAAATACAATGTTGAAGTCTCTCACTGCCAAATGTAAACAGGAAAAAGCTAAACAAAATAGAAGACCACGATCTGGATTCCTGAATGAAATATGGTTTCTATCTATTATAATTGATTGAACAGAGCCAGGTTAAACTAGGTTAGTTGTGAGGCTGTCCAAATGGAGTAAAGTAACTTTTGGAACAGATGAATTTTTTCAGTTACACAGGCGTGGTTAATTTTCTTGCAAACCTTTTCCAAAGATCCATGCTTTACACAAGATATGAAATTCTACATTTTTGCACGGAAGTGCTAATTTCAGTCTTTGCAGAAAGAGTTTGCTGTTTGGAGATTATCTTTAAAAATTATGATTAAGCATTTGGCGCTTAACAAACTCTGCCACAGTTTATATTCATATGTACTTATGCTCATAAATATATGTATATGTGAATGTGTGTGTATTTAACTACGTGTATATGAATTAGATTAAATTTTAGGCCTTTGTTTACTCCTCCCTGTCCCCATGCACATTGCCTTGAAGTCTCCCCACTAAAGGTGAAACTTCCTTCTTCAAACTTTAACGTGGTTATCAGCCCCTGACTTGCTTTGGCCAAAGGGATGTTTGCAAGCCTAATGCAAATAGGGATTTGAAATACACTTGTGCAGTGAAATCTCCCTCTTGCTCTGTGATCATTGCCATACAAAGAGCTTCTCCCCGACCACAAGTGAAATGTACTGAGTCAGTCCATAACCACACAGCCAACAGAGCATAGACTCCCCAGCCAACACAAACATCCATGAGAAGAAAATGCTTATTGTTGTATGACACTGAAAGCCTTTGTTTGCAACTGCTGACCCATGCAATGAACTTTACATTTTCAACACATTTTCTAAATGCTTAGAAGCATTGTTGAATACTCTTAAGCTTAACCAATATAGTTAATACCCCCTGATAGACTTTATTCATAGAATTCACATGTAACAACTTTATATAATATTTGTGTACACTTGGGGGTGGGAAGACCTTCTTTAACAGGAAAGGGAAAATGTAAGCCATACAGGGAAAGATAAACATTAAGCAATAAGAGAAAAAAAAATGAGTAATTGTCTTCATAAATTTTTCTTATAAGGATCACAGAAAAACAAGTGGATTAAGATAAGTGTAATATATATAAAAAGCACACATAAAGAGAAAATAATATGTGTGAAATGGTAAAACAATATTCCATTAACTTTTTCAAATAATTAAGAACAAATCAATGAAAATTAGGAAAGACTCTGAAAAAGCAATTTATGAAAAAGACAATACAAATGGTCAAAAATGAGTGAAATTACAATTGGACTTCACTAAAAGAGATATATGGCTTGTTTCACCTTAAAAAGCAAATATCTTTGATAACATTTTTGATGGCAAACACATGGGGGAGTGGGCTGGTCACAGTATGAAAAGTTGCAAACTTTCTGAAATGGAATGACATGATTAAATAAAGAAAAAAAAACAGACACAACTTTCCTTCATAATACCATTCTATCTTGCTGAAATTTTATACATGTATATATAGAAAGAGAAAAGATGAAATACAGAATAAATTTCTACTTCATGTAAAGTGAACGGTCTCAAGAATTATTGCACCAGTATCAATTGTTCTTGCCCTTGTGAATTTCATTACTCAACTCCCATTCATTTTGCAAATCCTAGTGTCAGTGGAGGTGCCTCAGTCCCATTTCCATCTTCCGTTCTTCGTTTACTTCAGCCTCTTCACTGTTTTTCAAAATTTTTTACTCATATTGTCAGAAACACCGAGTTCAACACTGAATAGTTCTCTCATCAATATTATCACCATCTCAACTTTTAAGTGGCTAAAATCTTGAGGGTTGTGGTTGACTTTTACATCATTTCCCTGATCAATCACAGAACAAAGAATATTGACAGGAATAGAAAAGACACTTGGAAATATTTTCTGATGATTATGTGATTTACTTGTATTGTTACTCAAATTATTCAAGAACTCTTTAAAAAACTGCTATTAATGAATTTCTCAATTTTTCCTTCAACGTCATGTTAAACATTCTTGAAACATTGTTAGAACTAATAATAAAATAAGAATATAAAATTTAAAAATCTAGCTGTCTCCAATGGATTATCAAGTTAAGTTCTAGGACTACAGACAAGGAATATATAAACTCTAAGACAATGTCATTTTTATTACGGTAATTTTTATTTTTTTTCCCTTTTTCCACATCAAAGGAGCCACTTTGACCGTCAATTCTTTAGCATTTAAAAATACTACATGAAAATTTCCTCTGAGCTCTATTTATCCCAACAATGATGAGACTTTAAAAGAGATCCTGAAGAAGGAAATAAGACCGTCCTCCTTACACTAGAAAAGAGTGTCGTATTATCTGCATTCATAGTAGACAATAACAACCCATATTACAACTATAAACACCTGCTTCTTAATATCTTGTTATGCAGCTTGTATGTTTTTATCAACTCCTCTTCTACTGAATTAGAAAGGAATGAATCAAGGTGCACATTCTGTACTGCCCTTCCCACGTTGCTCAGGAAATTCTCCCACATTTCCCATCTCACTCTCCCTTGCCTAATAACAGCAAAAAATCCTAATAATTAATACTGAACATTTATAGAATACATTCTTTGAGTCCAAAAGAGAAAACACATACATTAATTCACTTAATTATCATAACAAACTTATGAGGTTGGTTCTATTTATTATACTGTTCTACAGGTGAAAAGGTTGGGGTATGATGAGGTTAAATGTGTATTTAACTTTCATTTCTTCTTGTAGACCAGATAGACCTTCCTCGTCTAAACTCACTCTGCATTTGTACCTACCTCCTTCCAGATACTATTGCATTCAGCTAGGCATTGTTGTTGAATCTGTTTCAAATATTCCCTCTTAAACCATGAGCACTTTGAGACCAGGAATGAAGTCATTACCCATTTGTGAAAGGCAACAGTGCATAGCCTAATGCAGGTTCAGAGGTACTTAATAATTAATGAATAGAGCTTCAACAATATCACTTGGCTACTGTCAAGAGCCAATCTTTTTTTTTATTTTCTTGTTTCATAAAAAATACCTAAAATGTTTGAACTATTGGATTGTAGCTCAGGCCATTGCATACTTAATTGCTCTGTTTTCTACAAGTGGCCTTGCATAGAATTATATTAAACACCGACTGTGAAAGATAGTGAGAGATTAATAATAAACCAAAGGGGCAATTGGACAAACAAAATTAAGGCAGTATTAAGGCATTCGGTTAAGTAAGTTGTAAGATATTAGTCTATTTATTCATTCCACTTGTGAACTCATTATATTAAACTTTAAGAAGAATATTGGCTTACTTTGCAATGTAAAATGAAATATTTCACAGTTTTAATTATGCATCACCAGCTTCAGGGTTCTTTAGGTCCTTTATCAGAGAGATAATACACTTATGAGAAATGAATTACTTTGGTCAAATTTTCATGAAGTTACTTGAGGTCTCCCTCCCCTCAAATCTAATTCTTATAGTGAGTAATCTATATATTTTATGCTGTCCTGAACACTGGGAGTGCATTTTATGCAAAATAGAACAGAGAGGTGAAAGATAGGAAAATAAGGATTTGTTATCAAAATATTGACTTTATATTGAAATATATCAGTGACTTAAGTATGAATATTGATCTAGGCATGGGAAATCTTGGGTATTATAGTATTCCATCACTGCAGTGTTCCCTGAGGACCATAACTGTTTCACAAAGGAAATGATATACTAGTTGGGACTTCTTGTTTTAATTCTTATTTTTATTCAACTCTGAACTTCCTTTCCAAGTTAGTCATGTTTTCTTCCTTGTTTTCACAACCAGTAGTCAGTCTCTCTATATATTTTTTTCTCCTCTATATTAATGTATTATATATGGAATTAGATATATAATATATAATGTATGTGGAATCATATATGAAATCAACAAATACATATACTGGATATATTTATATAAATATGGAATAAATGTTGATTGAATGTCTTCAGTTAATATCCTATACCTTTGAAGAAACTCCATTATAAGTTGCCCAAGGATTTGTCAACTGATTTTTGTCGATTTTGTGTATTATATTGTATAAAAAGATTTTTGTGTATATACATATATGTATACACTTATACATACACACGTATACCTATACATACACTGACATAAATGTATATGTAAATACCTATATATTCAAATATTATATTTTAATATGTACTTAACTAAAAATTTGATCTCTGTGTCTGTTTTCTTCTCAATTTACTTGTACTTACTATCCAAGATAAAAGGAGCCATTTGTCTATAATTAAGCAATGGGTCAATGGATCTTTATTTAACAAAGAGCTGTTAAACACCATGCCTTTTGGGTTGAAAATGTTTACAGTAAGCAGCCCTTCTGTTCAAGATATAAGAAGAGGATTTTAACTGACAACTGAGTGAGCACTAAGGAAAGCAAGAAATATCTACAAACCAACTATTATTAAAATCTCCATATCTAGAAACAATTCCTGAAGAAGAACAAAAATAAATAAATAAACATCTTGACATGAACCCATGAAAAATTCTGAAAGAAACAAAACAAATACAGAGAGAGATGGTGATTATGATAGTAGTACACAAACAAAGTAACTGTTAGAAAACATCTATTTTGCATTCAATTAAAATTGTTGAAATGTGTTCTAGGAAACAAAAGATGAAAATGAGAGGATTAATGTTTATTTTTTACTCTGTATTTAAATATGATAAGGAAATATGCAAGGAAAATAAAGATATAAATGTAGAATTAAAATCTGTGTTTGAAGCAGTAAAATGTAACATTGATACCAAAGAGAAAATTAAATTAGTGATGTGAAGAACAAACTTGAGAAAGCTCTTTCCAGAATTCATTTTGCCAAAAAATGAAAGGAATGGTGGAAAAAATAGAGAGAGATATGCATATTAATGAGGAGACAACATCAGGGTAATAATTATATTCATGAAGATAAGTCTAGAAAAAGAAATAAAAATAGAAATTTTGGCAATAAGAAACAAAACTTTTTTTGGAAAATGGAAAAGAAAAAAGTAATATAAATTTCTCCATTTTTTGATGCTTACATTTTTGATGTTATTGAAAAATAGGTTTGAATACTTTTTAAAAACCACTGAATTAGAAGTAAAAATAATATATATGTCAGTTCCTTTTAGAAAAAAATAAATAAAATATAGTTCTTATAAAGATAATAGGAAACAAAGTAGAAGTACAAATCAGAGGCCATTAAAAGATTTATTAAAAAATTATGTGTGTATCTGAGTTTGGTGTGTGTGTGTGTGTGTGTGTGCACATGTGTATTTAATAAAAGAAAAATTATGTCTTTATGGCCAAGAAAAGGGGCAAAATCTATGAGACAGAATTGGTTCCAACTCAATAGATATACCAGTAGGCAAGATGCTCAGGCTATGATATGTTTTATTTCATCCATTCATTCAATAAATATTTATAAAATGTCTAATATTTCCCTGGTGCTTTGCTCTGGTACTAAACGTAAGAAGATGAAATGCACAGATCATGACCCTAAAACACTACCAATCTAATGTGAAAGCTAAGTGAATAAATTAATAATTCTCACATGGAATGACCATTGCTATGAAGAGCTTTTAAAGAGCTGGAAGACAAAGGAAATGTATCTCATTCATACCAAAGCAGACTGAGGAGGCAAATAGTCCAGGTGTTCCTTTAGAAGAGACAAGATTATTACTTTGGGGCTACCTTTATTTCTGTAAAGGCACAGTTTTCTGAATCTAATATCTGATGTCTCTAAATAATTATAATATTAAATTATAAAAACTAAAATTAAAAAATAAATTATAATTTGCTGAGAAAAAGACTGAAAACTTAGCAAAGGATAAATCTGGTAGAATTCTACTATATATTACTTATGCATAGTCATAGAATTACTGAAACAAATGGAATTCAGTTCTGGAAAATATACTCCCATTGCTATTGTTTTTATAACTTATGTTGGAAGGATGTAGAGTTTGTGGTTAACATATGGAGAAAAAGCAAATGAAATTCTTTATAGGAAATTTCACTAATTTCTGCCTTCTTCAAGTGGTGGGTTCACAGACCATGAGATAATTCGAAAGGCAACAAAGAAATGTCTTTGATGTAATATGATTATTTTAAAATAATAATAGCATTTAACCAACTTTGAAGTTAGAGGGAACAGCCCACAAAAGACCAACTTCACTTTTGACAATTGCTACTTCAGAAGGTTCCCCAAACCACTCTCAGGTTTGATAATTCCCTAGAAGGGCTCATAGATGTCACTGAAAGTGGTTTTGCTCATGGTTGTGGTTTATTACAGGGGGAAAAAAAATGGTAAAGATTAAAATAAGCCCAGGGGAGAGACATACAGGGCAAAGCCCAGGAGGGTACCAACCACAGAGCTTCCAGCCAGCCATCCCTGTGTGACAATATGCACAGAGTATTGTCAACCAGAGAAGCTCATTTAAGCCCTGTAGTCCAGAGTATTTACGGTGCTCCATCACTTAGGCATGAGTGGTTGCCCACATGCCTCCTGTTCATCTCCAGCCCTGCTAGATTTCCACTTACACCATGTGGCTCAAAGCCCCAGTCTACATCCCATTGGTGGTATGGCTCAGAGCCCTCTCTCTAGAGCACACTGTTACTGGCTTGCCTAAGGCACCCAGGCAAAGACCCTCCAGTCAGGCAAGGCATTCCAAGGGTTTAGAGATTACCTCTAAGGAGCCAAGGGCAAAGGCCAGACCTCTTTTGTTCAAGGTTAAATTCTTGACTACATAGTGTCTACTTTCATTTAAGTTATCAAAATAAAGTTTATGTGTAAAATTGACATTAGGAATCTTGCTGTCCATATGTAAGTTCTAGAGATCAGATTTTAAATGATTCTCACAGTTTGTTTTACATTCAGAAGATTCTTAGCAGAGATTAAATCATCATTACCAGCACATGACACAGAAACTATCTTTGAAATAGGACTTTAAACTTCAATTATCATAGAAATTAAAGTATATTAACATTGGAAATAAACACCAGTTTCAAGTAATTATTCCATAGCTAAGGCTCAATGCATATTAAACCAATCCCTTTTTGAAAATTCTGGAGTTGAAAATGTCCTTAAAACATTCTTTTAAATATGCTCTAAAATTAAAATAGCCAGCCTTAAAAAAATCAGTTTTAAAAATAGTTGTCCTCCTGGGACCTGATAAGCCAAGTTTTTTTTCTTTTTTTTCTTTTTTTCTTTTTTCTTTTCCTCAGAGGGAAAGGACATTTTATGACTAAATTGTAAACCATTAACAGTATAGCATTATAATTGAAAGGCTGACATAGTCTCAACTATAATGGGGAAATCTGCATCCCTTTATCTCTCAGCTGCTACAGAGAGATACAATCAAGTACTAAAGACATTATCTGATCCTTTGGCAGGTGAGGAGGGGCAGTAATCTTGTTCAAATCAGTACAATTTGATTCTCTCAGAGATACCTCTAGCTATACATAAACATTCTGTGCATCCACATATGAATATTCTATCCACTTAAAAGAAAATAGAAATCCCCCATTCTTTCTTCAGACTTCAAAATTGGCCACAGAGATAACTCAAATGTGCTTCCCCCTCATATATTCAGAAATAACCAACTCAGTCTTTGAAAAGAACTGTGAATACCAAGATATAAAACAAGCAACCAAACATTACAGAACAATCCCAATGCTTCTGTTTCAAACGGTACTCACACTGTATACCATACTCCCACTAGATACAGGGGGCATTTTATTTATACTCATCCTACATACAGGTGGCATTTTATTTCCATCTCATTTTTTTTTCTTCCAACTTGCATTTTATTATTTCTATTCCCTCTATTCCCTCTTTGGGAATTTCTATTGCCAATGTAGTGGTTACTACATTGTAAGTTCTTTTGAGGTTAGCGGTCATGAATTAAACATCCCATGCATTTTCCACAGGGGAGAATAGGTCTTTATAAGCTTCCTTAAATAATGTTGCTAAAATATTATTATTCATTTAACCTACCTACAATATGGCTATTAAGCAGTATTTTCTTCCTCAGTGAAACGCTTGGTGTAGTTTGACACCCTGTTCTGGTTGTGTAACCAGGGATACCATTCCTTGTTGTATCTTAGACTCTGACGCCTTTTCTGATCATCAACTCAATGCCTAATGAGATTAGCAGAAAATATTGATATATTTTGCTGCTTCTGCAAGAATTGCCTTTTAAGAGAGTAACTCTCAAAAGAGCAGAAAGTGTAATGCAGACGAAATTATTTTAAAAACCCTGTCCTCTATTCTACAGAGAAAATAAATTTCAAAAATGTGACTTCCCCAACATCTGTTCCATAACCAGCTAAGGCCGGCCAGCTTGCTGACAAAGCCTCGAGCTGCCAAAAGTGCCCTATGTGTGGGAGGAATGGCTGGCTTCCAAACAGGAGTGGATCAAAAAGGAGGGCAGAGGACAGCAGGGTGAGGAAAGTGTGCCAAGCTCTCTCAGGAATTGCTTGCACATGTACATTTGCTTTGTAACGGCAGGATGGTTTATTCCATTTCAGAGGGTGAATTAAAACGCAAGAGACGGTGAGAGATGATACTTCATCTCAATGGAAAATAAAATGAGGTACAGATGGTGAGGATCTGCTTGTCTTCTATTACCTGGAGTTATAAAGGTGGTAGTTTGTCACTGAATCACCCTACTTGGCTGAATTCATACAAATCACTGTGGGCGATTTTAGTGTTTTGGGTAATTACTCTTCTCATCCTCTAATCTCTCAAATGATTTCCTACTGTAAAAAATACCATTCTTATAGCCAGAAAATAGAATTGTGCTGACTCAGGTTTAGGAGATAAAAGCAAAATGGAAACTATTCATTCAACATAACATTCAAGATCTAAAAAAATATGGTATAGAAAGGGAAAAAAAACTCCACACTTTTGTTGAATCTAGAAAAGTTCAGTAAATGTTTTCATTACACAAATAGGTAATTAGTAGTGCACTACATGGTGAGGACTGAAGAATAAAAACAGTTGTGTTAAGTGTGACATAACACATCTGCCTGCAGAAGGATCACTGTGGAAGGCTGGAATATTTTATTTTCTATGACTTTACTCTTATTTCATTTATCCTTAAATATGAAATAAAATATTTAATTATGAAATAATTCAAATACACAGAACAAGACAACAAATAATATCAGACAGACATATAATCACTATTTATAAAATGTTAATAATTGCCATAATGGGTGTATGCGTGTGCTGTGTGTATACATTTATATACATAAAACTGTTGTGTATAGATCCTATTAATATGTTGCTATATCCATTAAATATAAATATGTTGTTGGTGTTTTTTACATAAAATATATTGCAGTATATCATAAAACAATACTTTTACTTACAGTTAACTTGTCCATTTTTTGCCCATTGATTTTCATTGCCAGCTTCATCATACTCCAAGTGCCAATATACATATGGCTCTTTTTCTTTCATCTTTATAAATTTTCTTCTATCTGCCTCTCTATCCTTAGGCCATTACCACACTGAATTACTGGCTTTATAATAAACTTTATTATCTAACATGGCAAGTTTTGGCATTTATTTTTCTTAATGAGAATTATTTCATCTTGAGCCAATTCATCTTCTATATGAACATTTGGATCAGCTGGCCTGATTGCATTGTAATTGATATCAAAATGATAAGATGTCAAAAATGAAAAGATATCAAAAATGATATCTTTGTGATGGAGGTTTATGAATATTTTTATTTAGATCTTCTTTATGAGCTTTAATAAAATATGATACTTTTTTACAAAATTTGAGTAATTTTGTAAAATTTATCCTAAAAGACTTTAGCTTTGTTGCTATTAAAATTAGTTTTTTTCAAAAAATAATCTTTTATAATTTTTTTACTGGTTTATATCTAACAAGCTTGCTGATCACTTTTTATAGTTTTTAGGGTTTCTCTGATGCTGTATACTGCAAAAGATCACATCATCAAAGTTATATGACAATTTCGTTTCCTTTATTACATTTTATATCATTTTCATATTTTTTCAGCTAAATTGATTTCCAGTATAATGCAGAAAGGTAGCAATGATAGTAGACACTGACTTTGAACGGAATAAATATTTTATGATTTCACTATGTTCTAATATGCATACTGTAAGATTTTGCTAAGTTTTATCTGGCAAAACTTTGAATGGATCAGGTTTCATGTATATTTCTTTTCCTTTTGATCCTTGTAGTTTGGGAGTCATACATTCTGTTTACCACTAGGTCTTTAACAATCAATCTTGACCTGATAAGGTGTAATGTTTTCAAGAGCTCAAAGTTTCCCTTTATTCAGTGCCTTAAATCTGATCTCTGAGCATTTCAGCTCTGCTTTTATAACTACCCAAATTACCATTATTTTTATATTGACTTTGATGGTTATTATTTATTTAAATTTGTTTGCTCAGTGTCATGCTCTTATCTTTTTTGAGACTTTGGTTTCCTTCTTACTTAACTATACGTTTCTTATAATGCATTAGAATTTGTAAATGGGTGATGCCAATGTTTTGTTTTAATTAAAATGTTATCTCTACGTTTAATTAAAATGTAATCCACCCCTCTTCTTGAATACTGGTTTACTTGAGTATAGAAATATAATAAGCGTTTTATTTTATTCATTATAATTTGAAACACTAGAATTTCAGTTTGGTCACGTTTCAAACATGCTTTCTTTATTTTTCATGGTATTAAATTATACATTTTGATTTTTATTACCTTTTGTATTACTTTCATCATTTTATGCATACTGATTTTATACTTACCAGATTGGTAATTAGCCCAGATCTTTCCATACTAATTACAGTGATTCTGCCTCTTGATGACTTGTTTTCTCATGTGGCTTTTAAATTTTAAAATTTCACTTATTTTTAACAAAGATTATTATTCTCAGGGTCTTATATAAGTTATGAGTCTGCCTCTGCAGCATGGCTTCATTCTGCTTCTCCCAGAGCCCTATGGATTCCATGGACACAGATATAGTTACTGTGTTATTTTCTTAGCTTGAAATGTCTTTATCAAGTGAGCAGAGTAGGTTGCAACCTCACAATCACAGATAGCACAGAGTTGAGATATCTATTTTTTACAAAAAAAAATTTTATATTTTTATTTATAATCTTTTTTAGAAGCAAAGCTTTTTTTGCCATTTCCTTGGGCAAAGGTTGCGGGTTGGAATAGATAGTTTGCTGACCCAAGTTTTTTATTGCTATTTGTAATAGAAAATTCTGACACTATGATTCATCTGCTTTCTTGACAATAGCTCTATGTTCCCATCTCTAACAACAACTAACTATTGAAATTGATGGACATCTTCCTGACTAACATAAACCCTACATTGAAAAAGTCACTATAAAAGAAAATCCAAAGACTCTTCTTTGGTTTTTATATTTTATATTTTGATCTTACTAAGATTTATGTGATGATGTAGTTGGGAAAATTGTGGGAATAAATGACTAGGTGAGAAAATAGAAACAGGAACGTTTAATATAAATAATAAGAGTTTTAAAATGAATTTTAAAAATAGTGAAAGAAAATGTTCTTTCTTTCTGAAGCTTAAGATATCAGACTTACCTGCTATAAAAATGTCCTAAATGGAGCTGGATATTAGGAATATAATTAAGAAACTAACATTTGGGAAGATAGTTTATATGAATATGTATACTTGAATATTCCTTGAATATTATTAAAAATCTATGCTAATAATTTTAAAGAAGAAATAAAATAAATGTCTTCAAATCTGGATTAATCAACTAAAGCCTTCCCAGCCACATCTGATATACTTTTAGCTCTATAGGGTTTCATTTCCCAGAACCTTGTGACTACAGACATGTGCTATAAATGGATGAGTATACAATATTATTTAATATATGTCTGGTAAAATCGGGTATATTAATGCTAAAGTTTACAAAATGCATTAAACTGTGGGGTAAAATGTGAATGTGCTCTTATAAGGGAGATTATATAATGTTCTTTCAGAAGACTTAATATAAATTGGGCCTAGAAATAGAAAGCGGCAATCATATACCCTCTTTTCCCTACCCCTTTAACTACATAAATTACTGATGAGAAAGTGCTGACACCTGCAATTGAATACAACTGTACCAAGGACAGCAGTTTTCCCTCTCTAGCAACTTCATCTTCTTCCTCTTCTCCTTCTCCTTCTTCTGCTTCTTCTTCTTTTAATTATTGTATATTTTCAGATGTATCCAATCACAAAAATTATACTTCTGAAGGATAATTATTTTGGGTTTTTTTGTTATTTAATATTTTTATTGACATATAGTTGATTTACAATATTGTATTAGTTTCAGATGTACAGCATAGTGATTCAGTATTTTTACAGATTATACTCCATTAAAAGTTATTACAAGATAATGGCTATAATTCCTTGTGCTGTACAATATATCCTCGTTGCTTATCAATTTTATATATAGTAGTTTGTATTTCTTAATCCCATACTCCTAATCTGCCCCTCCTCCATTTTCTCTCCCTTTGGTAACCATTAGTTTGTTTTCTGTATTTTGTTAAGTCTGTTTATATTTTGCATATACATTCATTTGTATTATTTTTTAGACTCCACATATAAGTGATATCACAGTGTTTGTCTCTCTGTCTGACATTTCACTAAGCATAATATTTTCTAGGCCCATCCATATTGCTGCAAATGGCAGAATTTCATTCTTTTTTATAGCTGAGTAATATTCCAGTGTATATATATACTACATCTTCTTTATCCATTGTCTGTTGATGAGCACTTGGCCATATCTTGGCTATTTGAAAATAGTGCTGCTGTGAACATTAGGGTGCATTTTTTTGCATTAGTGTTCTTGTCTTTTCTGGATATATACCCAGGAGTGGAATTACTAGATCATATGGTAGTTTTATTTTTATGGATTTTTTTAGGAACCTCTGTATTGTTTTGCATAGTGGCTGCACAAATTTACATTCTCACTAACAGTGTACAGGGTTCCCTTTTCTCCACATCCTCTCCAATATTTGTTATTTTAGACTTTTTGATGGTAACCATTCTGACTGGTGTGAGGTGATATCTCATTGTTGTTTTGATTTGCATTTCTCTAATAATTAGTGATGTTGAGCACCTTTTCATGTGACTGTTAGCAATCTGTAGGTTTTCTTTGGAAAAATGTCTATTTAGGTCTTCTGCCCATTTTTTGATTGGGTTGTGTATTTTTTGATATTGAATTGTATGAGTTGTTTGTATATTTTGGATAGTAACCCCTTGTTGCATTATCATTTGCAAATATTTTCTCTTATTTGTTATGTTTTCTTTTTGTTTTGTCAGTGGTTTCCTTTCCTGCACAAAAGCTTTTAAGTTTATTAGGTCCAATTTTTAAATGTTTGCTTTTATTTCTTTTGCCTTAGGAGACAGATCCAAAAAAAAATATTGCTATGATTTATGTCAAAGAGTGTTCTCTTCTAAGAGTTCTATGGTCTTACATTTAGGTCTTTAATCCATTTTGAGTTTACTTTTGTATATGGTGTGAGGAAATGTTCTAATCTCATTGTGTTACATGTAGCTGTCCAGATTTTCCAGCACCACTTTTTGAAGAGACTTCTCCATTGTATTGTATATTCTTGCATCCTTTGTGGTAGATTAATTGACCATAGGTGTGTGAGCTTATTTCTGGACTCTATATTCTGTTCCACCGATCTATGTGTCTGTTTTTGTGCCAGTACCATGCTGTTTTGGTTACTATAGCTTTGTAATAGAGTTTGAAATTGAGGAGTGTGATGCCTCCAGCTCGGTGTGGACCAAGTCTCAGAGTAAGGTAGTCACAGAAACCCAATAGCCGCCACAGCAGACCTCTCTCTGCCCTGACTCTGGGGCTAGTCAGCATGCATGCTCTCCTCACGAGAAGAATCCAGGCTTCCCCAGCCTTTCTATTTGTCTCAGCTGTACTCCAACCAGTCAAGGGGGCTTGTCTCCTCCTTAGAACCTATGTCTCTGAATTCATCCTACATCCACATATCCTAAGGGACAATTTAAAATAATGATACTAGACATCAAAAATAATGATCATTGGTGGTGCAGAAATTTGGCAATTGTAGAAGAATCCAAACTCTCAAATGCTAAATGACTTAGGAAACAAAAAGTTTTTCTAAAGTTCAGCATAGAATGCATGAAAACGTGATTTTCTTAGAAAAAGCATGGTAGTTTCCTATTAGAGTGACTTACTATGACATTGTGAAATGTCCTAATGTGTCTGAATTTGCATATGCAGTGGTTCTACTCTACCAGCATGTCCCATTTTATTGCACTTTCCCATGCAGAGGGAAAATCCTGAATTCTCATTTACTTGAGGCTAAAAATTAATGATTTTGGTTCAGTTGCAAAGTAGGCTAGTGAGGTCAGGAACTGAAATCTTTATTTAAGATACTGATTTTTTTCCCCCTCCAAGTTTCAAAAAGCAATAAAATGCCTTTATCATTTCCCTCTGTAGGTTAACAATGACAATTAAATAGCAATAAAGACACTACAGAGCTACATTGCAAAGCTGGGCTTCTCCTAAAATTTCTCTCCTAACTTTATTCATCACCAACAAACCTTTCCTTTTGCTTCCTTTTCGTTGTTTCCTAACTAAAGTAAGTGCTTGAAGTGCCTTACTTTCTCCCTAGAACTGTGATATATTCAGTAATTTCTGTAGCCATTGTAAATGATGAAGGAAAAACATTGGTGGGATATTTGAAATGTAACTTATAAATATGTAGTCCTTACAGAAACACAATACCAAACAAATGCACGAATGATGAAAGCAAAGCATACAGTGACTTTTATAATGAATTTTGCTACATTATAAGCTGAAAAAATGTATTTTATTTCTCAAAGTATTTTTATATGTCTGCTAAGAATACTGTTATGAATGTGTCTATGGCCTTGAAGGTTATAAAGGTCGTTGTGTGAAGTCTGTCAAGGTGACAGTGTCTAATTCCACATTCTGAATATAGAAGGCTCTAAATGAGAAAGTTCTTTGCAGGATAAGGACCTCCAAATCTTTAAATCTTGTCCCGCTACCTTGAGGCTGCTCTTAACCTGAAGGAAATATAAAAAGGATCCATACTATTAAAAAATCTCACTCTAGTACTAGTTTGAGCCTTCACGCTGGTCCTTAGTCAACCTATCTAGATGCTCTTGATGGGATTATTTTTAAGTTACCTGGAACCTTTTCACTTAGACTTGAGGAAAACCTCTGCTGCCTACTTAAGACTCCTTCACAATGTCCACTCTGGTTTCAACTTTTGACCTTCAAAGAGTTAATCTTTTAAATGATAATTCCAAATAGGAGAAGGTACAAAATAATTATTTGAATGTAAAAGCTTTTAACATCTGCGTCTTCTACCAAAACCAAAGAACACACTAGCTCCTTGGCAGAAGTTTCTAGTCAATAATCAATATTGAGACTGCAAAGAACAAAGAGCTTTTTCTGCGGAGTGTCAGGAATTGCAATTCAGGAAACACAAATTCTGGTAAAACCGAAAGTGTTCTAAGGAAGAGAAAGAGTCAGGGGCTTATAAAAAACTACCGGCTGTTAAAGTTGTCTGGCAGGAATTATGATTGACCCTGATACAGGAAAGGAAATATTTTGCCTTAAAGGAAAGGCTGTCATGAGTGATTTTAGGGTAAGTGTCCCATAAATATCTTGAATTTCTGGAACATTGGGAATATGTTCTGGACGTCTGCATTGGGACAATCAGCTGTCGAAGTTCACATTCCATCCAGGCTGAGCCATGCATAAGTCACACATCCTTGATGGCCTCCTGGCTTCATTTTAGAGAGGTCTCTTAGCCAAAGTGACTCCATTTTGATTTTCCTTTTACATCCTTAGCAGTACCTTGTAAGAGCCCTTTAAGTTGGAAGTTGAGGAACTTAATAGGTGGCAAGCGGAAGGGCCATGCTTCCTCTGATGTTAGAGACTGTGGTCAATAGTCAGCAAAGCCTGGACATGTCCTTGATGTTAGTATACAGCCTTATAAGGACTGACTGCCTGCAGCATACTAAAATACAAGTATCAATAATACTTGAAAATAATTGCTAATAAAACATTAATAAATTTTAAATTTTGCATTATAAACCTTTACTTCCCAGATTACAGAGTCCAATAATCACACTCTGGAGAGAAGCAAATTTTCTTTAACTTAATATAAGTTTTAGAATTTAAAAGCAGATTTTGTCAAAAGTTTGATTTATGGATCCTGTTTGAAAAGGCTGAAGATATAAAAAGTATCTTCTTTTGAATGTAAAGTTTATAGGAAATGACTATGTGTCAATCATTTTCCTAAATATTTGCTAGAAATATTTGCCAATGTAATACATGAGGATATCTTATAAGAAAAATATTGAGTGTTTTGTGTTTCAGGAAGCCTAAAGTAGCAGTAGATTGATTAATATTAAGGATGAGAAAAACTATTCAGAATCTAGACTTATTATAATATGCAAAGTGGTAAACATTTTTCTGTTTGTTTTACTATCTTCTTGCACATGAATAAAAGTATATTGATTAAACTTTGTCATCAGCCCTACAGTGTTTTGCTCTGCCTTTCATTTCCCCAATTAATTTATTTTTCCTGTAGCCCCATTTCATCTTCATCATTACAGATTTATTTTTGCATAACTGTTAGTTTGATCCATCCTCCAACATTTCTTTGACATTTTGTACAATATCAGAAATTTTGCCCATGGCTCAGCTCAAACCTTATGTAAATATTTCTAAGTACATAAACCCTCAGAAACATATAACACTTAGAATTTTATAATATAATTATTATGACACATAATAATTAAATTCAAATCGTTATGTTTAACATTACACATTTTAGAAATTCTAAGCTTACATTCAGAAAGTCTGTGAAAACAAAGCCCAGAATAGCCTGTGTTGGCATTTATCACCATCGATTTTTAAATTAGCAGGTGTCATTTTGACTTGAGTTTTGAATACTGAATACTTGAATGTTCCTTGACTGAAATCACAGGAAAATCTGGTTTGATACTCTAGAAATACAGCTCTATATTAAGTGTGTGTGTGTGCCAGAAAGAGGGACAGAGGCAGAAAGAGAGAGAGAAAGACTGACTTTCATATTCACCTCTCCAAGGCAAGAATTCTACCCGGATTTCTTTACTGCGTGGAAGGAAGAGTGGACATCCTGAGGACGAGCTCACCCGAAAGAGAGTGGTCAGAAGGACTGAGCTACACACTCAGATGTGCTTTTTATTCCTGTCTCACTGACCACATTATTACTCCTCCCTCACGGGGACTAGACAAGGGCCTTAGAGACCAACTTCCCAAGTATTCAAAAGTTCTTACTCTAGGAATAAAAACAGGAAGGCAAGAAGAGGGCAAAAGTAGTTCCTCCTACTCTGGGTATATGCTGTTGATATAACTTCTATAAACTTTATTATAATACCTGAGCCTGATTTATAACCAAACCTCTGTGCTTCTCAGGCTGCTATAACTGTCTTACTAGCCACATCCAGGGGCTGTTATAAGACTCAAATGCACAGTTTAAGATTTGTCTTCCCCAGAGCAAACAGCATAATGATGCTACATAAACTACATATATTGGAATCTATAATCCCTCAGATACATCTTCTTTTCACCTTAAACACAGAGTATGTTGACTTTAAAGATAAGAAAAAGAAATATCCTATAAAGTCATTCATCTTCTTTCCCCCTTGATTCTGAGATTTCTGTTAGGAGATGCAGAGATTTCCAGATGATAGAAAGCAGTGTATATGATGTGTTCAACTTCAGAGTTACATTTCAGTTTTCATGAGGAAATCTTATAGATGGAAAATGGTTACATAAAAATCATATGGAAAATGTTTTCAGTGAAAGGAGACAAAACAGTGGAAAGTAAAATTCATCATAATCAAAAACTTTTATCTGCAGTCAGCCAACATCAGTAGGTAGGATAGAACTGAAGATTATATTTGATTATATTTTTTCACACACGGAGCCAGTTAATATGTACAAAAGTTGTTCTTCATTTTATACAAGTGGTTTCTTTGTCACTTCTCTTCCTCCTTGTCCTTGATTCATTTCAGTAATGTTCATTATGAGGAAAGGAAATTAAAAGACTTATGCTATTGCAAAGGTTTGACATAAATTATACTTTTGAAAAAATGCCATGTTTTATTCATTAATACAAGCATTAACATGACAAACTTGGAAGTCTCCTCAGTAGAATTTTTGAACTTAAAAGCTTGTAAAGAATAACCACATCGGTATTTATTCAAACATTTGTATATAATTACTAGATTTCCTAATTGAGTGTCTAGCTTTTTTAAATAACTGAAAATAATTCAGATGCATAAGGTTAAAGTGGAAACTTTTTTAAAAAAGAGATTGAGAAAGATTTACAAATAATGTTTACTTACTGGTTGATTATTAGGAAGGGGATTGTATGATTTCTGACCATAATTTATGTGATGAAAATACAGGATCAAAATTCACTTAACTAGAAACTTTGTAGATGATTAAGAGAACATTACAATTAAGCTAGATACGAAAATATCATATTCTTTTGTGTGATATTTTTCCTTGGCAAGACCCATGACACAGTCAACTCATTTCAATATTGGCGAGTAAGTTTCAGCAAGTTTGATAATAAGAAACTTAGGTTTCATCAAGGGCAAGAATTTCCCCTTCAAGCTAGGAAAACTGAAGTTTATCTTAAGCCTGAAAGAGTACAAATATCTTTAAGGTGATGGCTAAGAAGGATCCTTCAGAATAGATTGTTATACTTAAACTAAGCAGACTTCTTAATTATAGGTAAAGCATGTAACTTCCTGTGTTGCCAGCAGAAATCTCCGTTTTCTATCCTGAGACTCTCTTGGTGAATTATTCAGTTGTTAATTACAAGTACATTGATGCAACGGAACTCGTGTGTGGAGGGAGAGTTTTAGGAACCATAATCCGTTTGTAAGTGAGGCTTGAGGTTCTTTTCACATGGCAATTTACACAATAGTGGGAAAGACGGCAATTTTCCTTGTTAAGCAGTGTGTATAGAGAGGTGTTGATGGAGATTTTTAAGGGAATTGAGCGATTCCAACCAGCTTCTTGTTGCTGAGCTCTTAGTCGAGCTCAGTAGACTGTGGAAGTTCTATTAGAATAGGTAGCTTCCCTGACCCTTCCTGTCTCCTCTTTACCTAACCCCTGCTCTCTCTCTTGCCTCTAAATCTTACACACACACACACACACACACACACACACACACACACACACACACAAAACTCTCTCTTTTGCAGAGCTTTCTGCTCTTCTTTTCTGAGGTCAAAAGGCTATCATTCTCTCTCTCTGAACCAAATTGTCTATGTGAAGAGTGTGCAATTTTTATACTAGTTGCATTTCAAGGATGTGTGAAATCTGCCACATAGTCTGGCCCAAGATCAGCAAGGCTACTTTGTTGTCAGCTTGTTCACAATGATTGATCTTAAGGAGAATTTTCTTCTATCAGCCAGAGAGGAGGATCATTTGGCTGATTTATTATTATGGCTCATCACCTTGAAAGTTTCCTTAAAAGACCTTTCTGTGTGACATGTAATCTCCAACAGTGAATGTATTTTACATGACATCTGCAGTTTGATACATAGCTGGAATATAAACCGTTTTAAGATTTTAGTTAATGTTCTACATTGCACAAGTCGCTGTTTTAGCATTTATTGCTGGTCATATTTTTCTGTCTTCAGTTGCTTTGGGCCTAGCTAGGTGATGTGGCATGATCAGCTTACTTTTCTAACACAATTCAGATGAAATCTGTTGCACATTGTTTAATTTAAGGTCTTTCACATGGATAGAATGTATCTAAAATTATGTAGAAAATATGCAACTCTACAGAACTCAGACAAATTGAGTAGATGACCTGATCTTAAGAATAAATATTTCATCTCCCTCATAGACCAGCCATTATAACAATTCTCTTCAGGGCATTATATCAATTAAAATGCCTTAATATTTTTTATATTCTGTTATATAGTTTCATGTAAAGGGATGGTTGATAATACATTTATATTAATCTGTTTTCACTTATTACTCTCAAAATACAGAAATTATTTTAAAATAGTAAGATCTTATAAAAATTGTTACCAAAAGGCTGGTACATAAAAAATTTAACATAGATAATTAGAGCTTTTCAGCAGAAAGAAATTTTAGGAGGCTAACCTTCCTGTCACATGGATGGAGAAACTGAAGACCTAAATAAGTTCACACAGTGAGATATAGGACCACAGGTGCAATGCATATCTCTTCACTTACAACGTTTAAATAATTTAATAAATTATACTATGAATAATATATATGCAGGTATAATATACACATATACATAAATATGTATATTATTCATAGTATACGATATATATTGTATATAATATACTTAATGTATTTTGGTATATATAAAATAAAATGTATATAGTAGATAATTTAATGTAATACATGTGTATATATATAACTGTAGGAACACTATTCACATTTCATGTATTGTTCTCATTTAATATATTTACATTGTACTAATATGCTATACAAAATGAATGTGTTTGGAAAGGGAACCCAAGTCCAGTGGATAAGCACTATGTGAATATGAATACCTATTAGAAACAGCTTACCTCACTCTTTATTGTTTATTTCTAGTAAACATGTAACTCTTTCCTAAATTGCTCAGACCATTTGTTAATGATTAATTAACAAAATAAGTGATACATTACAGGAAGGCAGGCATTAACTAATAGTTCGAGCTCTTCAAATTTTAATTATGTATTTTAAGTCATTTAAATCTAATTCTGGTATTCTACTGTACTTTAGTTGCAAAGTCAGTCTCAATTTCATTTCTAGCTGTGTTTGCTCTGGTAAAAATGTTTCAGGAATTAGACTGTATCTATATTGAATATTAGTTGTTTACACTTAATTTTAAAAAATTGATCTGAAATACCAGTGTGGCTCAAAATGCAGTTCAATTAAAGTCAGTGCAAAAAAAAAAAAAAAAAAAAGATACACTTTTGACCACTGATGGTCCACTTTTTTCAAAAATGAAAGAAGAGAAAATTCAGTCACTCTTCCAAAAATCAAGAAAACGCTGTACTTGTTATCCACATTTTCAAGATCATTCTATTATCTTATTATTTTTTGTCAGTTCTTAGACACCCAGAATATGTAGTCCATAAAAGGCCTTTGTGGAAAGTTAAACCAAATCCATTTGGATTTGAAAGAACAAACCCATATCATTAAAAGGGAGAATTTGATAACATGGAGAGACATTCAAGAAGAAGGGTCAGGATACTTTGGTGCTACTCCTGACTTTGAAACTACAGAAATTTAATTAGCTGCCTTCACACATATTTTTCTTATGTTAGACTTCCATGAAAAAATGAATTAATCATATATACAATGGAATATTACTCAGTCATAAAAAGGAATGAAATTGGGTCATTTGTAGAGACATGGATGGACCTAGAGACTGTCATACAGAGTGAAGTGAGCCAGAAAGAGAAAAACAAGTATCATATATTAATGCATATATGTGGAATCTAGAAAAATGGTACAGATGAATTGGTTTGCAAGGCAGAAATAGAGACACAGATGTAGAGAACAAATGTATGGACACCAAGGAGGGAAGGGGGTGGTGGTTGTGGGATGAACTGGGAGATTGGGATTGACACGTATACACTAATATGTATAAAATAGATAACTAATAAGAACTTGCTATATAAAAATAATAAATAAAATAAAATTCAAAAAAATGAGTTGATCAAACAGAACTAAGATTTATTCTATATTTCTTTTTTCATGAGATTTTAAAGCATAGTCTCAAAACCATAAAAATATTGTAAATAAGAAAATGTTTCACAACTAGGAGCTTTATTGTATATTCTTGCACAATAAGTATTTCATGAAATTTTATTAGACTACAGTCCCTCTATTCTTTGGAAATTGTAGTTAAAACCAAGTTCAACATCATTTTAAAAATACACCAGATTTCTGCATTTGACAATGTACAATCATAAATTCTAGCATTTATTGAAAAATCACTAATATACATTTCCAAAACCAAGAAATTGTGTTCTATGAACATGAAAAAAAATTATCAGTAAATAGAGACAGAAGCTGAAAAAGACAGAAAGATGTAGTTGAGAGACAGGGACATTTAAGCACCTATTACAAATATGCTCAATTTTCTCAACATGTCAAAAAAATGAACATAATCAGAAAAAGGTGAAATGAAGTTGGCAAAGATTTCTCAATAGAAAAAAAAAAGAAAAAGTAGGTAAATTGGACTTCATCACATTTCAAAATGCCCTTCTCTGAAAAACAATGTTAACAAAATGGTATTTATATTATTTAATTAGTTTCAATTTAAAAATACTGTAGAGTATGTTAATAATTGACATTTTTTAAATTTATTTTTTCTATAACAAATTTTTGCTAATATACATATATATTTTGATCTTCATAAAACTCAGGAACAGTTTACTTAGTATGAGCTTAATATTTTGCTTCTATATAGCATCTTCTCTGTGTATTTTCATCTGTGAGTAGTGTGCAGAGCTGATACATTTTGGTCCACAAGGCAAGTTTGCTCTTATCTATACCATTGTGTGAACCAGAAGTTCTTCAGTGTAAGATCTTATACCCTGAAAAATAGAGTACGTGAAGAATTTTAATATCCAAAATGATGGCTTCGAAATTGTACCTTGTTTTTGCCCTGCCTACAAAACTTAATTTGGAAGAGTTTCCCCCCAAAGTAATGCATCACACTACAAATTCACTTTTATTCCTTGCTTAATATTGTTTCAGAAACTTTCATCTGCCAAAAGATGAAAGGTGAAGATGCAGTGATCATCTGGCATCAGCATTTTTGGCTGATTGTAAAATGCATGGTCATGAAGTGGAGAAACACATGTTCAAAGTTCTATTTGGTTCAGGTAGTGTTATTATGAATGTCTGGTAAAAGTGGGGCAGGAAATTTGAAAGTATAGAGTACATTTGACCTAATTTCAGACAGTACTGTTCTTGGATTTTGAGCAACCAATTTAGGTAATCTCTGATTTGTTTAATTCCTCTCTGATTCTAATGGTAGGAAAATTCTAAGTCTTAGTCTCTGATACTCCTTCTTGAGTTTATCTCTTATTGTATGTTGTCAATGGGAAGTGTGTGAAAAAAAGCTGAAAAGATCTTTGGATGGATTTGCTGGCCAGACGTCATTTTATGCTAGATATTGCATCACTTTTTACCGTTAAAAGCAAGACATTTATTTAAAATATTTGTGCATCTTTGAGTTTAGTATATCATTATCAGTGATAAATCTGTATTCTTTCAAGCTATTCTTGAAGTCAAACTTTTCTCTATTTGTTTAAAATGCATCATATACTATTCTGGTCCATGACTTTTCAACTTTTATTTTATTTTATTTATTTATGACTTTTCAACTTTCTGATGCAATTGTAGAAGGAATCCTCATATGGAAAAGAATCACTATATGGTTTAATAATATTAAAATTACATTATGAAAAGTTTCATACATATGTATTTTTTCTATTAAATTAAATGGGCTTGCAATGGCTAAAACATTCTGAATATATTACTTTATTTATTTGTTTATTTATTACTTATTTATTAAAAAAATTTTTTTTGGCTGTGTTGGGTCTTCGTTTCTGTGCGAGGGCTTTCTCTAGCTGTGGCAAGCGGGGGCCACTCTTCATCGCGGTGTGCAGGCCTCTCACTATCGTGGCCTCTCTTGTTGCGGAGCACAGGCTCCAGACGCACAGGCTCAGTAGTTGTGGCACACGGGCTTAGCTGCTCCGCGGCATGTGGGATCTTCCCAGACCAGGGCTCGAACCTGTGTCCCCTGCATTAGCAGGCAGATTCTCAACCACTGCGCCACCAGGGAAGCCCTGAATATATTAAAGAAATGTCTTGTCTTGCAGGTTTGAGTTAAGTATGTACAAAATTTCTTTGGAATAAATTTGCAAAATAAGTGTCTTTGGCACAGAATTTTGGGTATTGGACCTAATCATAAATTAGTGAATAATGACTATTGTGCTGAAACATTGGTAATACTACTTAGCACTAATATGTCATGAACATTTTGGCAGGAGACAAGAATGACTGGTTTTGTTGAATCTAGTTTGAATTGATTTTTTACAAAATCTCATCTTAATTTTCTTTTCCTATAATTGTTTAGGTGATTTCACTCAAGTTTATTACAACAAAAAAAATTGCATTGACAAACATAAAATGACTTGTACTTATACAAATCTTGTTTCTTTGAGGAACCAAATGATATTGAAAATGCTTTCAATACTCTTGTTTCACATGATGTTCCATTTTGGATCATTCCTAACAAAGATTAAGTTTATTCAAAATAGACAAAAAGTGAAAACTGTGGTCATGATCTTTTCTGAATCCTAACATTGTGATAAACTGTCTATAAAACTTCTCAGTTTTTTACGTCAACATAATTTTCCAAATTGAAAACCCATTCTGAGAATTGCTGGGAATTTCTCAGGTTGACAAATAATGGAGAACAATGAAAGTATAACTGACCATGAGATTCAAATGCACGGGCTCCATTTGGGGAAAGAAGGGCCTTAGCTGAAAAGGCCAACCGCTGCTTGCAATGCTGCGTCTATGCCCTTTTGAAAGAATAACTACAGGGACAATTTCAAGTCTTCAGTTTTTATTAGGCTTGGATTCTGACGCTGCTCTTCATTCCCAGTCTGGTAGTTTGAAATTATGTTTTATCTCATGTGTGTGTGTACATACATATATACATATACCTTCTATATGTATATCTGAGTATAATCATTATGCACTAGAATGGCTAATGATACAATTTGCTTAGGGGATGATTGTGATCACTTTCAAGTCTCACACACACAGAACAGACCGCAAGCCACACTTCAGTTTACAAACCTTTAGCCTTGAGTTTGTGCTTCATTTATCACACTGCTACTCCGCCAAATGGTACAGTGGCTCTGACCCAGATAACTAACTATGGTGAAACTACATAGAGCAGGGATGTCTGGCTTATGCAAAAACGGCATCCAAAACATTCAGAAGGGAAATAACAACAGCAACAGTATGATGCCAGGCTCTTTTGCTACTAATCAAGTGTCTTGTTCATTGTTGCATTCAATCTGCACAGCAATTCTTTCTGGAGACATCATAGCTATCTGGCTACTCTATTTTACTTAAAGGACTAGATACTACAGACATCTTCTCATTCAGAAATGTTGAGTATTCTCCAGTTAATATTACCAGGTTAATAACTGCTTTTTCCGTCTTTCTAATCAAGCAAGAAGAGAGACATTTCATCCCTATGTTGCCAAGGTTCTCCCAAGTTCTGATGAGCAACTTGAATTTAAAATAGGTCTCCAAAGCCATGGATGAGGTTATATCATTTTTATAAACAGTTGTATTTCCAGCCAGTCAGGGAATATTTTCTGTTTTGTTTTTTTTGTTTTTTTTTTTGCCTCCTACATTTGTAATAAATGAAAAGGTACAAAACTCAATATTTATTCATATTTACTAGAGCTATGAGTATAATCACTATCAGAAAATTCTAAAATTATAATTTTAAAAATTAAAAAAATCCTCAAGATTATTTTCACCTTCCAAGATACACATTGTTATTTCTAATCACCCAATCTAACTAGTTAGTGGTTCCTCTAACTCAATCATCCCATTTTGTCTACACTCTCCTGCCGTATGTTAAACCTGGCCCTCACTGTTTATACAAATACTCAACATTTTTGACTTGCTTAAAATCCTAGACAGTTGTATTATGCATGGGTCTCTTTCCTTCCTCAGTGATATTTTACATTCCATATAGGCAAGAACCAGACCTTGTATACTGACTGGTTTTGCAGTGCAGCTGCACGTAAATTTCATTTCTAAAAGCAATATATAAGTGCATTTTTTGGGGCTGTGCCACACAACATGGGGGACCTTAGTTCCCTGACCAGGGATGGAACCCACGCCCTCTGCAGTGGACGCACGGAGTCCTAACCACTGGACAACCAGGGAAGTCCCTAAGTGCACTTTTAAACATCCTCATATCTGAAATATCAATCAAAATGATGATAACGTTATCCGAGTATAATCATTACATCAATAACCTTCTTAAGTCTACTTTTTAATAGTCCCGTTGCCTGATATACTTTAGTTTTAGCTTAATTCATTCTAAGCGTTGATCCTGAGAGTCCGTGTTATTTTTAGATGACTTGTCGACATTTTTCCTGAATTCAAGTGCTGCTTTGCAACAAGAGGCTAAGCTTGTAAGTGCCAGTTTTTTGCTTTAAGAGAGTTCTCTTCTCTAAAATGAACCTGAGCCTTGTATCAAATCTATGCAAGTGGCTATTTTATATTGAGAAACAACTCATACCATTGTCTAATTTTGCTAGCATTTCTCCTTTTTCAAACTCTTAGTTATATTCAATGGACTATCACATTACTCACAAAGAATAAAATAACAGCATAATGAATATAATGTATTTTTTCTTCAAAGTCAGCAGGATGCTAACATAATAAACTGATCATCTAATTCTGTAAACACATGCTTATATGGTGCGTTAAGCCACCAATATGTAAACCTGTGTTGTTAGCACAATTAAATATTTGGTGTTTTAGACTGGATGAGATTAAACTTGTCTGGCTGAAGATTCCATTTGCACTTATGCAAGCAACAGCATATTGTTACCTAATATAACTAGCTTCAACATATTACCCTAAAGTGAAGTAAAATTGTATATTTTATGTAGTTTTTTTGATAAATGTCACTTATAAGAAGAAGCTACAGATGAGTATTTCTTAATTTTTTAGATGAATTACAATTTATATAAAATAACTTACCAACTGAAGGATAGGAAATACATAATGGTCAAAGAAAATAAACTTCAACTAAGAAAAACAATTGCATATTTAATTAAGGCATTTTCAGCTTAAAATGTACTGAATAATATTTAATCTTATTTTTCATTGTTTATCATCTTTTATGTAAGGATTATGTTTTGTTAATCTTTGATTCTCAACTTTTATCACCTGTAACAGTCAGTTGTACCTATTTGCAGATACATGGATATTGTTTAAACTAAACAAAAGTAAAATAGAAATGTCTCTAAAAGTTTCAGAATAGAAAAATAATTTAAAAGTTTACTTATTATCTAAGTTCATTTGTTGAAGTATTTTAAAAATTAAAAAAAAAAGTTTTTAAATTTATATAAAAGGCACATTAACTTTTTTCAGGACCCAGAATTATCCAAAATATTACAGATAAAAGTTAAATACATTTGAGCTCAATGGTAAATAATATTCTGATATCAATTATTATGAGACCCATCCCAAACCTTTCTTAAAGAGGAACAGATTTAAATCATTGGCTGAAGGAATAAAGAGATGACTATTCTTGAACATAACAAAGAAGTTGCTTATTTGGGCTGTCAACCTCTTAAAGTTAAAAATCTATAATAGTTCAGAGCACTGTAACTCCAAAACATGTGAAAAGACAGGTTTTTAAGTGAAAGAGCTATCAGATATAACCTAGATGTTTTCTGGCAGATCCCAATTTACTAGATGATCAAATGAATATACTCTATTTTCTCTTGACTAATGAATTAAAACTGTCAGAAATATTTCTGTCTAAAATACACTTTCTTTTTGGACTTCCCTGGCAGTCCAGTGGTTAAGACTCCGCACTTCCACTGCAGGGGGCACGGGTTCAGTCCCTGGTCAGGGAAGATCCCGCATGCTGCGCGGCACGGCCAAAAAATAACACAAAAAACCCACTATACTTTCTATTGTCCTTGCTTTGTAATCACTCAAAAAGCTCATAAAATAGTAAAAATAAAAAGATCATTTAAAAAATACACTTTCTTTTTAGCTTTAAATATAAGTAATATAAAGTTATTATAGATAATAATGGATAAGTGAAAAAAGAAGAAGAAAGAAAGAAAGAAAGAGGGAGGGAGAAAAGGAGAGAAGAAGGGAGAAAGGAGGAAAAGAAAGGTGGAGAGGAATAGGGGTCCAGGGAGAGAAGAGAAAAGTCACTATAATTTCTACCCTTGAGAGAATGTGTGGACTTTCTAATACATATCCTTCCAGAGATTATCTGTGTATATGAGAATGTGCATATTTTTGTGTGGATTAATATATCATAAGCTTTCCCAGGCCTACACACAGCCCTGCACGTGCCTGTGGACTTCTACAATACCAGGAACATGTCAGAGATTTTGTAAAGCCCTTTATGGTCATCCTATTTTTTAGGTTTTTTTTCAAGTTTTTTGGTCAGCCCCTTATTAGCTCCAACTGGTAACACCACCCCAGGCAGCTGTGATGATAAACAATCCCCCCTGAATGTTTTTGACGAAAGCCCTAGGGGTATGGCTGATCCCATCCAGCAAGTTCTGAGTCAGGTCAAATAAAGGCAAGCCCTGATAATGGAGCTTTCCTGTGAGATACCAGAAAGGTCAAAAAGTGACAGTTGTCTAGGGGTGGTGTTTTTGGAGAGCTCCAAACCATTCTTCACCTGCCCTAGGCTGCTGGTTTTTGGGCTGTTGGTTTTCAAGGCTGCTTCAGAGCTGGGGTAAAGGGGATGAGGTAAAGATGAGACAAAACACCACGAAGCTCACTGCTCATAATGAAATTCAGCAGTAGTTCTAGAATAAGCATTCTGAATAAATTGGTTTTTGACCATTTTTGCCAGTGTTCACACTCCTTAAATAGAGGAGCATGTTTCTGGAGGTTCTTACTCAAATCATCCCTGAAATGCTTCCGGCCCCTCAGTACATTTTAAGGGTGTGAAGTGGTCCCGACCCCAAAATGTTGGAGAACAGAAGTCATAGATAAATACAGAGATGGTAATTAAATTTGGCCCCAGAATAATCTGAAAGACTAAATTTGGTGACAGTGACTTTCTCCTCCTTGCAAAAGGCTATGCTCTGTTGAATATCCAATCTATCCAATGATTCATTAATAACACAGATTTTGGGTTATAAATATCTCATTTACTAATTGATCAAAATCATACTGTTTTAGTTCAATAACTTGAAAATATCAATGTGTTTGAATTTAAAGAGACTATTTTTGTTAGGTAAATATAGATGCAGATTTCTCCATTTTGTTCCCACAGCTGTTATTGAGAAAGCATGTCAAAGATAGATGGTTCTCTTAAAGTTCTAAAGGATATTTTATTATTTTTGTACATCCTTATACATCTTTATAGTCAATGATGACACTCATCTGGTCCTGATACTTATCTTGGGCTTGTTTTATTAATAAATATAAAATTTAAATGATACAGGTATAATTTTTGAAATCATTATTGATATCAGAATATAGATTGTAAGATAATTGAAAATGCTTGATTCCTAATATTTCCAATAAGTAACAATCATGCATTTCCAATATTATTTGCTTAATGCTGAAGGATAGATTTTATATTTATATATTTGCTTCTGGTTCACAATGAAACAATTTTGAACATTTCAAATATAGAAACACTTTTATTTGTTCAATTGTAATTAAAATTTTGTATTTGTGAAAGTATCCTCTAATTGGTGAATTCCTCAAAAATAATGACTATGTTTCCTTTTTTTTTCTTTGTGCTCTGATTATATTACTCATCTGCTCTGATGATATTATTCAATTCTTTTAAAACAATTTTCAATGATCTTTTTCATCTTTATTCATTTTCATTTCTACATACAAATGCATGGTGGAGATTGTACCAACATAATGACTTTCTTCATTCTGCCAAGTGTTGAGGTGGTCAATTAGGACAATGAGCCAAACTGAGAATAACAATCTAAGCTTTATTCTCTCACAAGAGGCCAAAATAGGCACAGCTCCCCAGTCTTTTATTTTACCCAGGAACCAGCACCTGGAGAGTCAGGTGCATTAGTGCAGATGGGGGGAGTCATCTCCCCCTTGAGAGGCCCTAAAGGAAAGGCTCCTGCCATTTTATGGATCCAGGATAGTGTAGAGAAGGAGAGCAGGGAAGAACTAGGAGTAGAAAACTACCAAGTCCAAGTGGAGAAAAGTGTCAAGTCCCTCCCCCATCCCAATAAGGAGGTCTCCATGGAGACACCTTAAAAGTGCCTCAGTCAAGGTCCTCTGATGAAAAGATTTTCACAGGAGGTATCTGGACTAGAAATGCAAAGATGTCTGTGAGCATGGCTGGCCTCTGATTCCTTGACCGTGACTCTCTGCAGAGACTGCAGTGCAAGGGTCAGGCACCCAGTCTGGTGTGGAGAGGGCAGCGTCCCTGGGATACTGGCCAGGGAGAGTCCTGCACTTGTCTGTGGTCGGCCTGAAAGATCACATAATGGGTTTTGATCTGGAGCTGGACTCCTCACGCATAGTAGAGTGTTCATATATGTCTGACTAACTGAAGAGCCTCAAATCAAAATAAGACTCTTACCAGCATGAGAGGCACATATAAAATAGTGTATAACAATGTGGGTAATCTTTAAATCAGGAATGACTATTTAATGCTATAGAGTCATAAGGAGTTCTATTTTTAGTAAGGTTCCTAATGAAGTGATCAGAAAATGTGTTAAGATACATGTGAACAAGTGTTGTTTACAGTTTTGTTTAAAATAAAAAGAAATTTAGAAAAATATAATCAGAAATACGGAATATATTTAATATATTTTTATATCATACAGACTATTAATTTTAAAGATAATGATGTAGATGAATATTTAAAATGGAAATACATTATATTAAATGTGGTATAGATATAGAGTTGATTGGAAAAAGATTACAGTGAATGACAATAGTATTCTTCCAATTTTATAAATATTTGACTCTGTGTGTGTGTGTGCGTGTGTGTGTGTGTGTTCCTTTGCAGAAAGGTGTAGGAAATATCTAAAGACTTGTAGATCAAAATGTCCTCATTAACTTCTTGAATTTATTATTTTTTTATTATTATTATTTATTATTTTTTAAATTTTGCTTTAATGTATTTTCTGAGAGGAACATGAACCAATTGTCTAATTAGATAAAAATTGAAAAGAATAATTGAGATCAGTTCAGAAATCAGTTGGTCATAACACAGTACAATGATCTTGTTAACAATTAGTTTTTGGCTATAGTAAAAGATAATGACATTAAAATGTTATAATAATGTAATTCAATTATTTTAATCTGTTACTTTATATTCGGTTATTGATTTATAAAGGCTTATTAAAATTTTCTTTCAGGTAGAATTTGAAGGGAGAATATATCCTTACAATATTGTTGTTTCTAGAAGAACTTGTGAGTGCATATTTTTGTGTTTGTTTTCTATTGCTATGTAACAAAATACCACACATTTAGCAACTTTAAACAACACACATTTATTATCTCTGTTTCTGTGGCTCAGGAGTGTATCTGTGTGCTAACTGGGTCTTCAAGCTCACAAGGTTTCATCATGGAGTTGGCCAGGGATGTGATATTCTCTAATCTTGGTATTTGCTTCTAAAAACTCACTAGTTGTTGGCAGAGTCACTTCAGTTCCTTGAAGTAATAGGGCTTAGCTCCTTGAAGTCACCCGACATTCAGTGCCAGCTAATCATCATCACATAGCCCTTTGTTCTTTGCGACCAGCAAGACAGTGTCTCTGCTGCTTTGAGTCTCTGACCTCAGGAACCTCTTTTAGCTGATCAGGTCAGGTCCACTTAAGCTAACCTTCTGCTTAACTTAAAGACAATTACTTAGGGATTTTAATAACATCTTGCAAAATCCCTTCACTTTTGCCATATAACATTACCTAATCACGGGAGTACCACATTCTATTGGTTCAAAGCAAGTTATAGCTACTGCCCACACTCCAAAGGAAGAACCCAATACAAAGGCATGATGACTCAATGGAGGTCACTCTAAGGTATGTCCATCACAATCAGAAAATGTATATGGTACTTAATGGAGATTCATACAATTCTCAATGAGTATCTATGCTGTCCACATCTGAAATCAACTACTTGATATATTTTATCCATTAGTTTTTGTTAGATTTCTATAAAATTTCTCTGATATTTTAATAGAATCACAATATTCTATGGACTATTCTTGATATAAACTTTTAAGCAGCTTTAAAGAAGTCTCACTGCAATTTCATGCATTATCTATTTTTATCCAGGTATACAAAAGACTTAACTGACTTCAGTGCCAAAAATTAAATGCTTCCTTTAAGTATTTGAAAAGTATTTGAGGAAACTGACATTGAGCTCCAAAATGTTTTCATCAAATTGATGTTTAAACATCAATTGTTTTTTTCATTTATAAATAATAAGCTCTGTTAAGTGTTATTTTACCAAATCTAAATTTCAGCTGATGTGCATTAGCAAGAATCAAGAAAGTTGGTTTTAGAAAGCTTCATACTGGGGAATTTTACCCAAGGAAAAATTGCTTCAAAAGTTAACAGAAGGCTTTTTAGCTTAAAGTTTCACCTGAGGCAGAGATGCTTATTTTCTAAAAGTTATTCATTTTCAGAATTTTAGAAGTAACATTTCAAATTCATTCAATTATGAAACATGTAATTTGTGACTAAGGCCCAAAAATGATTGATAAAAGCACTCCTTAACAATTCATTTTTTCATTATGCAGTGTTTAATTTGTGTCAAGTACTCTATAAAGTACTAGAGATTCAGAGATGAGGACTTCTGTTTCTAATAACTTGGATCAAGTTCTTTATTAGGACCGACTTTTACAAGGAAAACAATAAAATTGCTGGGTAAATATTTTTCATGATCTGAATGCATTCAGAAGAGCCTTCAGGCTAATAGGATAGGGCCAAGCCAAATTCTCAGGGAAACTCTAAAGAAAGAAATGCAGGCATTATACTTGAGCATACAAATATTTTTGTCCTATCAGTCCTGACAAGCCAGCAAATGCAGGCTGTAGTTCAAAGTCTCATGGAGTAAGTATAAAAATAGGGATATAATTTAAATCTAAGGTGGGAATTGTATCAGAACTCTTGCCATGTTAAGCTGGGGACTCAAAGGGCTACACCCTTGAGGTAAGGAAAAAGTAGATTTAACACTTCCATAATCCCTGATCTCCACAAATCCCAAAGGACTTTTTGTGATTTTTACCTGGCATTGAGTTAAACAGGAGAAAAACCCCAAAATAATAAAGTAATAATACAGTAAGTCCCCTACATACGGACCTACAAGTTGAGAACTTTCAAAGATGCGAATGTGCATTCCATCATCAGGCGTGAGAGAAATTGCACCTTGCCTTCCGTCTACTATTGCTGACGATCCTTCAGCTCTACCATCTCCCACCTCCTCTCCCTCCTCCAGTCAGTAACTCTCCCTGCCTGTTCACTCGATGCCAGCCACTATATGCCAGCTGTTGTACTTTACTACTGTACTTTTCAAGGTACTCTACTGTAAGATTAAAAATGTTTTCTTTATTTTTTGTGTTTGTTTTTTATGTATTATTTGTGTGAAAAGTATTATAAACCTATTACAGTACAGTACTATATAGCCAATTGTGTTAGTTGCGTACCTAGGCTAACTTTGTTGGACTTAATGAACAAATTGGACTTACGAACACACTCTCAGAACGGAACTCATTCACATGTAGGGGACTTACTGTAATACCAACTAAAAAAAATATTCAGGATAGCCAACACAGTATTAAATGGGAATAAAGTTGGAGGACTGAGACTACCAGACTTCAGTTCTTACTGTAAAGCTACAAGAAGTCAAGACAGTGTGGTATTGGTGAAAGAGTAGACAAACAGATCAGTGGAAGAGAATAGAGAGCCCAGAAATTGACCCACATAAATATGGTCATGTGATCCTTGACAAAAAAGCAAAGGCAATACACTGGGGCAAAGATTGTCTTTTCAACAAAGTGTGTTTGAACAATTGGACATCCACATGCAAAAAAAGAAGCTAGTCACACCTTACACTCTTCACAAAAATTAATTCAAAATGGATCACAGACTTAAATGTAAAATGCAAAGCTACAAAACTTCTAGAAGATAATATAAGAATAAACTCAATTGGGTATGGTGATGACTTTTAAAATACAACACCAAAGATAAAATCTATAAAACAAATAATTGATAAGCTGAACTTCATTAAAACATAAAAACTTCTGCTCTGTGAAAGGTAATATCAAGATAATGAAAAGACAGACCACATACTGGGAGTAAATATTTGCAAAAGATACATCAGATAAAGGATTGTTATCCAAAATATATGAAGAACTCTTAAAACTCAACAATGAAAAAACAAACAAACAACCTGATTTAAAAAGAGTCCCAAGACCTAAACAAACACCTCAACAACAAAGATATACAGATGGTAAATAAGCATATGAGAAGTTGCCCCATATGATATGTCATCAGGGAAATGAAAATTAAAACAAAAATAAGATGCCACTGTACACCTATTAGAATGGCCAAAATCCAGAACACTGACAAAAACAAATGCTGGCAAGGATGTGGAGCAACAGGAACTCTCATTTACTGCTGGTGGGAATGCAAAATGGTCTTGGCACTCAGAAAAACAGTTTGGCAGTTTCTTACACAGCTAAACATACTCTAACCATAGGATCCAGTAACCACACTCCTTGGTATTTACCCAAAGCAGTTGAAAACTTACATTTACACAAAAACCTGCACACAGATGTTGATAGGAGCGTTGTTCATAATTGCCAAAACTTGTAAGCAAACAAGATGTCCTTCAGTAGGTGAATGGATAAACTATGGTACATCCAGACAATGGAATATTAGTCAGTACTAAAAAGAAGTGAGCTCTCAAGCCATGAAAAGACATGGAGAAACATTAAATGCATGTTACTAAGTGAAAGAAGCCAATCTGAAAAGGCTACATACTGTTATGATTCCAAATATATGACATTCTGGTAAAGGCAAAACTATGAAAAAAAATTAAAAGATTAGTGGTTGCTGGGGTGAGAGTGGGGGAGAGATGAATAGGCAGAGCACAAGGGAGTTTTAGGGAAGTGAAAATACTTTGTATGATATTGTGATGGTGGATATATGTCATTATACATTTGTCAAATCTCACAGAATGTACAACACCAAGAATGAACCTTAATGTAAACTATGGACTCTGGGTGTTAATGATGTGTCAATGTATGTTTATCTGTTGCAACAAATGCACCGCTCTGGTGGGGATGTTGATAATGGAAGATGCTATGCATGTGTGGAGGCAGGGGGCATATGGAAAATCTCTGTACCTTCCTTTCAATTTTGATGTGAACCTAAAACTGGATTAAAAAACAAAGTCTTAACAAGTAAAGTTTTAGAAGTCAAAGACAAAATACAAAAATATATTCAAATTTTACTCAAAGTGATGGCAAAAAAAACAAGTCAAACAAAGCTTTCATTTTAGGCTATGAAGTAGCTGTAAAGAACATAAAACATGGGGAGTATGATGAACATAAAACAAAAATGTCTGAATAAAATCACACCAAAATAAGTACCTATCAATAGTAGAAGAGCTGTTTATCAATTGATACCAAGGTCAAATAAATGGACAAAGAGGTCTGTAAAAAGTGGACAAAGAATGTAGGATATTTTCGGGACTTAAAAAAACAGAGAAACAAAATTTCATTTTCTAAAGTCCAAATGTGATCTTCTTCTACCCCAAATTAATATTCTTCAAAATCTTCTCTTCTCATCATGTAAAATAAAGTGTGAGCTTCTAGCCATGAAGTAGTGAATCTGTCCTGCTTTATATTCATTCTTCTTTTCCTGATAAGACATGCTAACATATTTGCTGATACCAACGTACAATTCTGCTTTTGATTGTTTTTCTCCTTCTGCCTGGAATGTCCTTTCCATGTATCATTTAACAGATGGACATTTAATCATCCTTCACCACTCAGCTCCATGTATAAATCTACTATATTTCTGCTTCATTTATTCATTTATGCATCTTCCTTCTTTAATGGACTATAAACTACCTGATGGCAGGAATTATTTGATTTTATCCATCTCTACATACCCAGAAATTAGCACAAGTGCCTGGCAAAAAGCAGTCATTCAATAAACTTTTGTTGATGGCTGCATGGGTGAAAATGCATAGGTAGAAAGAAAGAAAGAAGAAAGAAAAGAAGGATGCGATTTTAAAATATGGTCAAGTGTCTGTAGCTTAATTACTGAGCTCTTTTTAGAACAACCTGTCTATATATATAGAAGAGAAATAAAATTATTAGCAATTTAATAGCTTTTAAATAATTATACTAAAAGAAGTTAAGGAAGAGCTCAGAAATCAGGGAATCCTGACATGTGCCAAACACTATTTTACAAAATTTTAGCAACCATATTGCTAAAAATTTAAAGTATGGTATAAGGAAAGATACAAAGGTATGCCAAATTCGTTAGAAGACAGCAGCGTTTAGCAGATTAGAGAACAGAAGATAAATATCAACAATTCATCATTCAACAGATGAGTCAGGAAAGAAAGAAAACGACCAGGAGACCAAGACAAGATGAACACCTAGTATGCCAGTTAAAAACGAACAAAAGGGGCTTCCCTGGTGGCGCAGTGGTTGAGGGTCTGCCTGCCAATGCAGGGGACACGGGTTCGAGCCCTGGTCTGGGAGGATCCCATGTGCCGCGGAGCAGTTGAGCCCGTGAGCCACAACTACTGAGCCTGCGCGTCTAGAGCCTGTGCTCCGCAACTAGAGAGGCCGCGATGGTGAGAGGCCCGCGCAGCGCGATGAAGAGTGGCCCTCGCTCGCAGCAACTGGAAAAAGCCCTTGCACAGAAACGAAGACCCAACACAGCCAAAAAAAAAAAAAAAAAAAAAAAAATGAACAAAAGAACATGAATTTACTGATACTATCTATTTATGGCATATTCATATGCCATCATTTTTATAGTAACAAAGAATAAAAGAAGGCCATTTTGAAAATTAAGCTATACTAGAAAAGCTGGAACATAAAATTAACAAGAAGTTCAATAAAGAGGAAACTAAAAGGGAGTGGTGCTATTACTGTAGATATTAGTGTGGAGATTGGGAAAGTGAATATTCTTGGCATGCACTTTCATGGGAAGGGCTAGCAAAAAATAAATTCCAAGTGCACGTGTTGGGTATTTGAACTTTCTTGTTAGACTTAGAAAGAATAAGGCTGAACAAGCAGTTTCTGTTGTGAGTTGTTCATTATTTATGTAGGGTTTCCACCACCAGTACACTGTTGTACTGATGGGCACCATTTCTGTTCTTAGTGAACAATAGGTTAACTACTCAGGTGATAGATCATCTACCTGGCAAGAAAGAAGGCAGGCCACAGATGACCGATATATTCAATCATTGTGGGCAAAGTTAGAATCTTCACTTAAAAAGTGATGGAACTAAAATCATAATTTCCTACAAGTCTTCTTTAGAAATAAAAAGGAATCTTAAAATTATGTGTTAAAGAAGAAAGCATAGTATACTACAAAACTTGTGGTCATAAAAAATGTATTATTCAAAGACACATGGAAGAAATGTTTTATTAATAGACAATAAGTAACAAATACCTTATCTTTAAGAGGTTTTATGAGATACAAAACTTGAAGAAATCTGGGCATTCATGGGAAATGCTTTAGAGAATAAACACATAGATTTTCTTCCATGCTTTCCTTCTGCTTGGGGCACAGTCTGCATTTCCACTCCCATCCCCCTACCCAGCCCCTTACCTGTATGACACCAGGTTATTTTCCAGGCCTTGGGTTAAATGCTATTTACTCATGGAGGACTTACCTGAGTCCTCAGACTTGGTTAACTTGTATATATTCACTGCAACCTGTAGTTTTTCTTCCTGCCACTTAATCATGATTTATAGAATTATGTGTATGGTTTACTTAGTGATGGTCTCCTCATTGATCTATCATGACCATTAGGCCTGAGATGGTGTCTGTGTCTGTCCCTCATATGTATCATGCCAGATACATATTAAATAATTAACAAATCAGTGTTAAATAAATGAATATGTGAGTGTACATTTTGAGGTTTTGCAATTGTAAGATAAAATTATGGAATTTGATCATGTAACATGTCTTGAAATGGAACAAAGTAAAGGTATAGGAAGAATAAAAATTGTTATCTAGAAAATTTTCAAACTTTTGTGACCTTTCATACTATGCTAATTAGTAGTTTGATCTCTAATTACTGAGACAGTAAGAATAGTGATGAAAATTAACTTAATTCTATGTAGGAAACAATATAAGATAAACAATCTAACTAGAGCAGAAGGTCAGTAAATGCAAGGAGTTATTTAAATTTAGATATAGAGCTTTCCTATAAGCAGATTTGATTTTTTAAAAGCAGGAAGCCTCTGTCGTATCTATTCCTGTAATATTTCTGCTACATATACAAGAAATAGTGAAATGTTGCTTAAAGATGAATGTATTAAACTCTGCATTAATTGCCTTTTAGCAAATGTTTTCTCTTTTTCACATCCTGTGGATTTAAGAAGTACATGGATTGAATCATCCAGCATTTTTAAGTTGGATATATATATACATAATATACTAATATTTCAATGGAGTTTTGAGGGGAGAAAGCTATTGGGCTATACATATCTTCCATATGAAGTCATTCTTTGTGTACATGTTGATTAGATTTGATCAGTTCCTTGATTGATACATTTATTCATTCACTATTTATAGAGTACCATTATTTACTAAGTATGTGTTATGCGCTGTTCTGGACACTCGGAATGGATGAAAAATACTGGATTTTTTGCGGATGGATTGATGGTGGTAAGAACCTCCCTGGGAGAACTTTTACGCACAGACCTGAAGGATAAAAAGGAGAAATAATGCACTATCTTTCAAACGATGGTTAAGAATTTTGATATTTGTTTAAATTAAATGTTCCTAGCATAGATTTAATGATTTTGTTTTGGTCTATGAGTATGTCCTTGAGGAAAATCAATTTTAAGGTAAAAGTTTGAAAAAGGAAGAAAATATCTGTCAGGTAGCTTTGGAATTTTCCCAAGCAAGACATAATGGTGATTTGAAGCAAGACAATGTAAAAGTAAAGACACTCATTAAAAAATTACTAAAGTATTCTGTGGGTGAAGCAGGTGATGACAGTGGAGGTTCCTTTATTCATCTATTCAGTGTTTTCTTATAAAGCATCTACAAAAGTACAAGCTATTCTTCTTGGTTTAAGGATAATATAAATAAATAAGAACAAGAAAATGCTTGCCCTTGGAAAAATTATATTTCATTAGGCAGAAAATGAACATAGAGATAAGTAAATAATTAGATAATGTAAATTCAAATAGTTACAACTGCTTTGAAGAGATAAAATAGGGGATTGAGATAAAGTATGGTTGAGAGAGAATAAAGAAGAACCGAATATTTTAAGCATTGAAGTTAAAGAAACCCTCTTTGAGGGGAAGAAATGGTAGTGGATTTGTGATATATTTTAGAGTGAAAGGATTGAATATTGTGTGAGAGGGAAATTGGAAACTCAGCAGAGCTCAGCTAGGTGATTCCTTATTTCCGTGTGTCATTGACTGAGGTTATGTGATGTTATTCAGATGATGGAAAGGCTGTCTTCACTTACTCACCATGCCCTTTAGTAGGGATAGGGGAAATTTGGGCTCAGATGTTTTGATCAGAGTACCTGCGTGCCATCTCTCCAGCCTCGTGTCTCTAAGTGTTCAAACTTCTTACATGTGGTCAAAGCTCCAAGAGAAAGTAATCCAGGGGCAAGATGGAAGCCACATTATTTTGTGTGATCTAACTTTGAAAGTAGTTCTACTATACTCTGTAGGTTGAAACTGACACAAGACCACTCAGATTCAAGGGCAGGGAACATGAACTACACATCTGTTGGGAGGTCTGTCAAAAATATGCCAATGTATACATCTGGCTATAAATTTCACATACTCCCAAATGCAAAATGAAGTAATTCCTGCCAAAAACACTCAAAAGTCACATCACATGATGGTGTAAGATTGGACTCAAGGATTAGAATATTCATTCAAATCAAATCTAGGTGCAGATGAGGGTCCTCACATCCAGTTTCTCAGATCTAAAGAGCTATGAACTAGAAACCAATTATCTAACCTGTACGAATGACACAGGGTCACGTTAGTAGAAACCCCTCTCCAAAAATAGGACCATGCGTGCACACAGCAGTCACTCGTTCAGAGCAATTCTGAAAACCAGCTGGGCACGTGTTGCCAAATCTTTGTACAGGTTCAAAACTGCTTCCTGGGAATGAATCTTTATGATTCTTAATTTTGCCCTCTGGGTTCTTGATTCCATATTCTGAGTCCTTCTTCCAAAAAGAAGAAGGAAGGAAGGAAGGAAGGAAGGAAGGAAGGAAGGAAGGAAGGAAGAAAGAAAGAAAGAAAGAAAGAAAGGGAGAAAGAGAGAAAGAGAGAAAGAAAGAGAGAGAAAGAAAGAAAGAAAGAAAGAAAGAAAGAAAGAAAGAAAGAAAAAGAAGGAAAGAAGGAAAGGAAGGAAGGAAGGAAGGAAGAGAAAGAAAGAAAGAGAAAGAAAGAAAAGAGAGAGAGAAAGAAAGAAAGAAAAAGAAAGAAAGAAAGAGAGAAAGAAAGAGAGAAAGAGTCTGTGTTTTCAGTTCAATAGTTTTCTTAACCTGCTTTTTTCCCATTGAAATTTAGGAGTCTAATTATTTTCTCCATGCTATTCAGACCAAATTGATATACTCCTATAAAATTCATGAGTGTATTATGTATTCACCTGTAACCCATTCCACCCGTCAAAGGACATATCCACAAATCTCTCTGAAATAAGTTTTTCTCTACTTTGAGCATTTTGTAAGGCTGCAGTTGGAAAGTGCCCTGAAGGTTCTTAGAAGCCTTTTCATTTAACAAATAAGACCTGTGGGGCCTATCTTGAGATCCATAGAAGGCCTTTGTCTATCTGAAAGGGTCTTTGAAGCGTCAGCTTGAATCTTTCTAAGGTTTTAAAAAGGTTTTTATAGTTACCACTTTGGTTCCATCTTCACACTGAGATGACAATTTGACAGTGAGTTGCATTTAATTTTTTCCTTGAGACTTTCATTCTTTTGGGGAACCCTTTTCTGGTTGAAAAAACTGTGCTGGGCCCTCAACATTTCATCCAAATTCTACTCAAAAACTAAAGCTATATCTTTCATTCTTCTATCCCTTTCTTTAAGCAAAGATAAGCAAAATGGAAGAAGGCAAGTGACAACTTTAATACTCAGCCCAGAAATCTCTTTACTAGATCACTGAGTTTCTTTGGAAGATTTCCTATTTTTCATATTACTGCAGGCAACAGTGTTGCCAAAATTCCACTACTGTATAATAAGAGCCCTCTTTTCTCTACCTTCCTATACATGTTTCTCACTTTATCACAAACTCTCACCAATAGAGTCCCTTCAGGTCCTTGACTGCCACCCTATCCCATAACAAGTTTAGGTTTTGTTATAGTGTCATCCCACTTCCAGGTGCAAAAATTATTTTCCATTTATTTTTTGCAGCGAAACTAACTATCCCCAACCTTAGTGGCTTAAAACAACAGTCATTTTGTTGATCTCATGATTTGAGATCAGAGATTTTAACAGAATTTGGCTAGATGATCTTTTTGTTCCATGCATCATCGACAGAGGTTACTTGGTAGTATTCAACTGGTAGATGGGCTGTTCTGCAGGGTCCTAGATCACTTCACTCATGTGTTTGGTTCCTTGATGGGGATTACTGGAAGGCTGGTATCAGTTGAAACTGTTGACCAGAGTGTCTATATGTTTAGTTTCCACCATGGTAACCTCAGGGTAGTTGGGCTACTAAAATTGCATCTTAGAGCAATAAGCACAATTGCTCCACGTGAACAAGATGCAAGTTCCATGGTCACATATTACCTACAATTGGAAGGAAAGCTTCCTTTCTGTCATAATTTATTTGCCGTAGCAGATAAAACCTGCCCAGAGTAGAGGGGAGAGAACATAGATCTTAGCTGGGCTGGGTGGGGCATCGAAGAATTTTAAGTTTTAAAAATTGCCTCTTCCATCAACAATATCAATGGATACATAAACTGTGCTATGTTCACACAGAGATGTAGTCATACAACAGTGAAAGTAAATAAACTACAGCTAAAGATATCATCATGGATGAATCGGATAACAATGTAACATAATGTTGATTGATAGACACACAGCATAAAAGATTACATGTCATATGATTCTGTTCATATGAGTGTAAAAAGCAAGAAAACTAAACCATATATCATTTAATTACATACAGATTGAAATAAAGTTTGAGATAGTGATTACCTCTAGAGGCAAGAGAAGAAATGCAATGGTAAAACACACACAGGTACTTCTAAGCCCTGGTAGCTAACTCTTTCAGCTAGCTGTTGGGAACACTAATTTTTGTGTTCTTTTAACTGATCATAGAATTGTAGACTCTTCAGAAGGTATGCTATGTTTCAAATATTTTTTTTAAAAAAAGAAATGATGAGGAGATGAAAAAATGAAGAGCTCTAATGAAAACTCTTGAGAAATGTAACCTGAAAGAAGGAAGAGAGAAAAATTAGTGTTGCTTGGAGAGGTAAAGAGTAACTGGAGATTCTCATGTTTCTTAGTTGGGAAATAATATAGTGAGGGAATGATCTGGGGGAGAGAGAAAAGAAAAGATGTAAGAAGAGAGGAATTGCCAAAAGAAGTATCTTTGTAGTGATAAATGGGGATAGAAATCACAGTGCAAGGAGAGGGTCTAGTATCTGATAGGAGAGACACACCCCACAGCATGCTGGTTGAAAAGGAAGGTGGATTCAGATGCAGGTAGATATCTAACGACAATATGAAGGCAATATGGATAACTGCTTCTTTAAAAATAGGCATATTAGGCTAAAATATTCATTTAAACTTAATCAGGATGCCATGTATGGATCCTCAAATAAAAACATAATTGCAAAAAAACCTGGAGAGTAACATGCCACCTGGACATTCTTCCCTCTTCCTGTAGGAAAATCTAGACGGGAATCTAAGTATCAGTCAAAACAACACTTGTTGCTCCCCAGAAATTGGAACATGAGAATTTGAGTGGATAATTTTAATTGTTGATGACATTAGGCTAAAATATCCATCCAATTATTTCCATCTTTAGTGATAATTCTGCCAAAGGGGCTGGATAGCTTCATTCAACTGAATATTGCTGAATGAATACTGCCCAATTCTATGAATCTCATTGACATAACTTTTAGGAAAAAATGGGTTTCTAACTCTACCTCAGAATATAACTATCTGAATTTGATTTAGAATATCTGCTACCTGTACAGTCTAGTAAAGATTTTAAAATATGGTTATGACTTGAAACAGATAATATTATTCTCAGTACACTTATACTGAACCATTCATAACTCATGCTAAAATACCCTGAGTCAAATATATGAATACAGAAAGAGCTCACTAATGCAACCATCTCCTGTCGTAATGCCTCTCACTTCACTCCTCAGTTTGTGTATTTTATACTCTCCATTTTCATCAAATGGAAGTGAACTAGATTAAACAGATTTATCAGTCTAACGGATACCTACTAGTAGCCAATGGCCATGTTTTTTATTTTCTGGCTTACATTTAGAATGCAATTGGTGTAAATTACTGGATAAACATATAAAAAGTGCTCTATATTTGTGTTATGGCTTTAAAAGCTTTTTGAAAATAAATATTAATATTGGGTAAGCACCTCCACACTGTTTTAAGTACAATTTATATTTAGCAACTTTAGGGAATCAATTCATAGAAATGGCAGCGCAGCAAGTAAAGTGGAAAGCTAAATAAATTATACACAAATTGTGGGAAGCCACTGAAGAAGTGAAATAGCATTGCCAGGCAGATTTAGTGCTTTCTTTATTGGGGTGTATAAATTGTACCTCTAATAGGTTGACTGTACACCAGAGTCACTTCAGGCCGTCTGTGCTCTGGAGCTAGGAAAGTTGTTTAAGATGTAAGGTGCATAAAGAACATCTAAAGTCAAGGAGATTTCCAAGTAAATTGATCAAATAGGTAGTTTTCCCAGCCTATGAGTCTAGGTGCTGGCAACTAGATGGTTATAGGTGTAAATCAAAACGCTTACAAGCTAGATGTCCACCGCTGTAGGTACTCACACAGTATTTCCATCAAGTCTCATTTCACCCTTCCTCTGAATGAAATGATTGATTGATTGTTCACAGCTTGCATGATTCTGTGCTGCCCTAGATCCATCTCCACCCTCCACGCTCCACACTGAGTCTGCATCATTGACTTCCTGCCAGCCATTTGGCTGCCAGGGCAGAGTGACATTTAATGATCTTTCAACATGGCAATGTCACATTCATCACTCTTTATCACTTGTGACAGACCTAAATTCAAATGCAAACATGAAATGGAGACTGACTTCAGTCCAAACTCATATACTTTTGAATTGACATCTATCAACAAAGATTGACAGGATACATGGGAGAGAGAATAACCTGTTGCTTGTACAATAATTAAAAATACTAGTTCTAAAACTGTCCTGAGAAATCAAGGACATTTTAATTTCATGAGGCAATAGTTCTTATAAAAAGCTTTGAGGTGGAAATTGTATTATCTCAGCTGTCATATCAACTAACATCAAATATCTACACACACTTGGAAAAGATAATTTACTTCTAAGGCAATAGTCTGCTTTATAAAACAAATATCATAATACCCATGCATGCTCTTTACAGAGTTCTTAAAGGGAGAGGAGCCTCCAAAGTTATAACAATCATTTAGAAGAAAATAAAAATCAGTATAATTATACAAAATTTCTCTAAGCATCTTCTTCCTCTGAGTTGTCTTACCCTGCTCTAGGACTATTGTATATTCTACATTACCATTTTTTTTTCCAAGTCAAATACCTCCCTGATACTTGCACTTTCCTAATATCACTACATAAAACTATATTTCACTAAAGTTTGGGAGTACTGGAATATTGGTATTTCATTTCAATACTGTTTAACAAGTAATTGTTAGAACATACAAAGAAAGATAAGAAATGTATACAAGGAATTCAAGGTTTGGAGTCCCTCAGCCATTCTTACTAGCTTAAACTCCAAGTAAGCTTCACTTCCTTTCTAGAAACTAAGAGATCTTTTGTTTAACAAAACAAACAAACAAAAAAAACTTTAATTAGGAAAATTTTGCTAATTATAACCACTTTATTTTCACTTTTCTGTTAAATAAAAAAAATCCTTCAAAATGTAATGTTGACATTTATCTAAACTTCATAAAGTCAGAGACTGTCTTACCCTTTATACTTTTATATCCACAGAGCCTGATATCTAATAATTATAGAACTAAAGTGCATAGAGACATCATATTAATTTCACAATGAAGGACAGCAAGTTTTCTTATATGTCACAATATCAGGAAAACCCCTAGCTATTATACTCATGAAAGCATTTCTCTAAAATAAATACTTCTTTGATCTATTCTCCCTTTACTTTAGAACTAAGGCAATTTCCACGTTCTGCCCTACATTTTGCTAACTGGAGTACCTATCTACTCTTTTGTTCTAGATGTCTAATGCTTTAAGAGTAGAGAATTATGCCTATCACAAAATTTATCATATTGTAAGTGCTCAGTAAACATTTCCTGAGTGTAAGTGATGTCTTAAAAGCACCAGCCTCAAGAAACACACAGAATTTTCATGGCGTTAAACTTCCTGCCGTGGATTCTGGTGGGGCCCTTGTACTATTAGGGCACCTATCAGCCTGTTAGTATTGCCTGTTAGCAATTCAAAGCTGTCTCCTTTTCCAAAAGATTGCCTTAAGCCAGAGGGAACCACCTCACTCAGAGGGCCTTCCCCACTCCAGTCCCCACCTGGGGGAGACCTTGCTATAAGATGACAGCTTCTTGCTGCAAGGCAGACTGACTATGGAGCAAGTCTCTTAGTCCTGAGAGCAATCCTCCAATAAACCACTTAAACAGGAATTCCCATCTTTTGCTCTGTTTCTAGGGAAACTGATCTAAGGCACTTGGTGCTGTGAATGGCCCTAGAAAGCAGACTCGGAACATGAGGTTCTGGATTTGCATCACGTGTCAGCTGATTGCAAGGAGTACCCCATTCCTGTGGTAGGTGAAGTAATAAAAGTTCCTGGCGACCATAACAGTATGATTCCAAAGACTTTTACTTGTTTGAATTGGGATGGGATACAGGCACCCTCTCAGGAATTTGAAAGGTATGGAAGTTATAACAACTATAGAACTGGATGGCTATTTCTCAGCATGACCAATTCATTTAAAACTGGAAAAACAAGCCTAGATAATTAATCAGTAATTTAAAGCCAAGTGTGAGAGAGAGACTTCACAGTATTTAAATAGATCCTCATGTCTTACAGCCCCTAATCAGACACAGCTGAGTACCAGGTGTAACACAATTCGGAGAGTGCAAGACATTCAGGAAAGTCTCACATTAAAGTCACTTGACAGGGAAGGAATAGGGCCCTTTGATTCGGTATGAGAATAACTTGATAGATGCATTTGAGAACATTGAATCCTCAGGTTCTCCTGTACCGACTGAATCTTCAAATATGGCCCACCCTCCCTTGTTAGAAGAGAGAGACCCTCTTGCTGGAAGAAAAGGCAGAACACTCAAATTCGGCAGATACCTTACAAGATAAATGCTTTCCCACTACAGGGATAGTCCCCCCTCCCCACCACGGTATAATAATTAGGCTCAAATCTCAGCCCAAGAATGGATCCTGTATGCTAGAACAAGAAAGGTGGAATGTAAAGTTGGATAGAAGTGATTGTAAACACTATACAAGATCCAAAACACTGGCAGAGACCCTGGTGACAGCTCTATTATGCTATTCTGATGGCTCTTGGAAGCTTAGGCAAAGTGACAAAAGTAATAAATAGTTCACATTAAACAGAGTAGAGGTGCCAGAACTATCATAGCAAACTGTGGCAAAATGGATCAAAAGTCTCAAAGAAATAGGTGTGTCAATCAGGAATATGATCATCAGGTACCTATGGGGATGACTCCTAGTACCTGGGGTCTCCAGGAACTAAACTGATGGACAGCCAAAATAGTATTTCTTAGTATATAATCAGAAGAGATTAAGAATGGAGGTGCTGGGACTTCCCTGGTGCTCCAGTGCTTGAGAACCCATCTTACAATGCAGGGGACGCCAGCTCGGTCCCTGGTAGGGGAACTAAGATCCCACATGCCACAGGGCAATTAAGCCCATGTGCCACAACTACAGAGCCCATGTGCTGCAACTACAGAGCTCACGTGCTCTGGAGCCCATGAGCCACAACTAGAGAGAAGCCCGCACACCGCAATGAACAGCCTGTGCACCACAAGGAAGGATCCCTGCATGCCATAACTAAGACCCAATGCAGCCAAAACTATATATAAATAAGTAAATATATTTTTAAATAATGGAGGTGCTGAAGCCAACACGTGGCCCATTTTTTCATACGTACGTCAGTTCTATCTGATGGGGAGGACCAGAAAAAGAGTGAATAGCTGTGATCTTCCCAGTCTTCCAAGAAACCTATGGCCATTTCCCAAGGTAACCATACATTGGGGAAAGTGGACTTCCAAGTTTTTTTGAGAGCTCTTGGATACACGGCACACACGGGAATTAGATAATAACTGGAGTTTTAACCCAGATCTGTGTCAAAATGTGTCCATGGTGTACATGGATTTGCCTTCTAGTCATTTCTTCAGGTTCCACATGTATAATTTCAATGGACATGCTTGGTTGTCAACAACATACCTTCAATGGGACAAGTGCTACTATAGTAGGAAAATTAACGTGGAAGCCTCTGAAACTGCCCCTTCCATGTGTCCAGGTAGTAAATAAAAAGCAATGTTGTATCTCAAAGGAATGACACATGTTGGTGTCACACTTAAAGATTTAAAGGATGTATTTAATATATATCTGGCCCTTGCAAAACTGGATAGTTCATGCCACATAATAGGGGACTACTGCAAATTATACCAAGCAGTAGCTAAGGTGTACATAGTACCTTGTGTGACTCTTGATAGAGCTATCTTTAAACAATGAAAGCAAAATTAAGATGTTTGAAGAACAAAAGCTAGAATTCATCACCAGTAGGCTCACACTCAAAAAAAATGAAAGAAAGTGCTTTAGGCAGTAAGAAAATAATATCAGATGGAAATAGGGTATGAAAAGCATCAGAAATAGTAACTTGGAAAAATATATGAGATATTTTTCTTTGTTTATGTCTCTTTAAAAGGTAATTTATTGTTTTAAAAAACTGTAATAACACTGATTATTTTGAGTAGGTAGAGTTGCTACTGGACAAAGAGGAGTATGTTTGACACTTCAGTGACCACTTGGGTATCTCTTGGTACACAATATCTACTTATAGATTTTAACTGTGATTTACGGCAACAATGACCAGTGTCTGTGCTTAGTGTTTCAATAGTAGCAACATATAAGGACTGTTACCGAATTTCATACCTCTAAACCAGCTACAAAGAGGCCCATTCAAGTGGCATTGAAAAATAATCCCCAAAGGGCTTCCCTGGTGGCACAGTGGTTAAGAATCTGCCTGACAATACAGGGGACACGGGTTCGAGCCCTGGTCTGGGAAGCTGCCACATGCTGTGGAGAACAAAGCCCGTGCACCACAACTACTGAGACTGCACTCTAGAGACGGTGAGCCACAACTACTGAGCCCGCGTGCCACAACTACTGAAACCTGTGTGCCTAGAGCCCGTGCTCTGCAACAAGAGAAGCCACTGCAATAATAAGTCTGCTCACCGCAACGAAGAGTAGTCCCCGCTCTCCGCAACTAGAGAAAAGCCCGCGTGCAGCAATTAGGACCCAACGCAGCCAAAAATGAAATAAATAAAATAAATAAATTTAAAAATAATAATAATCCCCAAACCAGAATACTTATATATCAGTCTAAATAAGTAGAGTTAGCTCTTAGAATCACGGAAATTATCAGAATTACTTGAGTACAAAACTTACATGTGAACAGAAATACATAACTGGTTTTATTTCTGTATAAAAATTTAAGAACTCTTTCTTGAATTCATTGTTATGGGATATCTATCAAAAATTTTACCTAGTTAATTATATTGTTGCTATAATTTTGTATGAAAATGTGATGGTGGTAATAGTTTCTGAATAAGTTAATGTATCATTAATGAATATTGTACTATGATACTAGTAAATAGTCTCAAGGAATGAGTACACATCTCTGTAAAGCTGCTCTTAGGGCACACATCCTAAAGTTTTCTGAAGCAGTGTCTTGTTTTGCAATAGAAACATCTAACTTAGCATATGAACTCAATGATATAGATTTGCCCAAGGACTCTTGCTGTGAAAAGTAATTGAAAATATTGTCAATTCTCTCACTTTCACAAGACATGTAATTTCAGACCAACCTCCAGTATTTTCACAGTTGCTGATTCATTCTTTACTCCGTTCATTTAATGTGAGAATTTGACAAATACAGTTTTTTTCCCTATACCAATTCACTGTTTATTTGAATCAGCCACTTCATTCGATTCGTATACATGCAAAAGAAAAATATTAATTTGTATGTTATCACATGCTAAAATACCATTGAATAGAAAATAGTAGAATTAATATGAAGATATTTTTATACATTATAACTATGTCAAGAATTGAATCAACTGAGTTCAATACTGGCTCCACCACTCACTCTAGGCCAAAGTACAAATTATTTGAATCAATTTTGTGCTCATCAAGACACGCTTGGCTTTTCTGAAACCTAACCATTATGGTTTTATAAAAAGCTTTATAACCCCCCAAAAAATCTAGCAATTTTTACCTTCCTACTTTATCATATATGGACAGTACATGTAAAATATCAGCTTTTACCTAGTCAATTGAATTACTTTAGATTAGCAAGGATGGAATTTTGTTATAATATTATTTGCCCTAAGCACCATTTGACTCTGTCTGGCTCAGTCATGATTACAGTTAATTTAAGAATTTTCACCAGCATTCCTTATTTAAAATTAAAAATATATATTCTGAAATCTACTTTTGCTTGGTTTGGGGACAAAAGTGTAGAAAATATACTGATACTTAAACAAACAATCCTATCCATAAGAAGCCCTATCCATAAGAATTATATATGATAAGACATTTATACGAAAAGTAATGGAAACTTGTGTAAAAGAGCAAATTCTGTTTGGAAGATTCATGACATAATTTAGAAAGGAGGTATTAATTAGTCTGGTCTTGTTTGCATTTATCCCCAGAGCTAGAATAATGTCATTACATGCTTAATCTGTAGAATGGATAATTTTCCTTGTTCTTAGTTATGTCTTACCTGATTTACTACAATAGTTTTTTCTTTTTTCATCTTATTCTCCTTTATTAGTCCTTAGAAGAACTGTATTATTTTTTCCAAACCTAAATGAGGTTATATCATCCCTCTAATTATACATCAGTGGCTTCTGATTAAATTTGGACAGAACAACAAACACTTTTTCATGGCCCACAAGGCTTTCCATGATCTGGAACTCACCTACCCAGTTCTCCAATCTCAACTTGTGCTATTATCTGTAATGCTCCATTATACCCCAGCCATTCTGGACTTTTCTGAGCTACTTGAACACACAGTATCAAGTCTGATATTTTCTTTCCTTTTTCCCTGACCTAATTTTCTTCCAAATGTTTGTGTAGCTGACTCCTTCCCAACATTGGAGGCATTATCAGCTGTCACCTGATCACCTAGTTTAAAATGCCTCTTCTGCTGCCTCTGGTCACTCTCTCTTATCCTACTTTATAACACTTATAACTAATTGAGACAATGTTATGTATTTATTTCTGTTATTTATTATAGATACTGCTTTATATTTTGTTTTCCACCATCTCTTTAGCACTTAGAACTATGGATGGCCTGTAATAGGAACTCAATAAATATTTTTGAATGACTATGTCCATCTTTGAAGTATGAATAGTTATTGAGAAGAATAATCATGTAGGTGCATGAAATATATGAAAAATGCATGTATTCATAATAATAAATGACTTATTTTGGTCAATAAATCACACACTGAAATTTAGAGGGTTGTAGGGATTTTTAAAAACTAATTACATGCCAAGGGTTAAGAAGAAAAGATAACAGGAAAGATTTAGGACCCTCCAGAAGAAGTACTTGGGTCTTTTCTAAGGCTGGCTCTTTTCAACTGGCTCTCCGTCTCTGTACCCACCATTCTGAATTTGAAGGTGGGGCTTCCTCTGCTATTCTGATTAACTCTGATTAAGCCTTTGGCAGGCACTGTGTACCTGGGTCTCCGATCTGTGGCTTTACAGGTTCTCCTGCCTCTTGCCCCCGGATAGAAATGTTTTTTTCTTGTTCCCTTCTTCTATCCACGGTTTCCAGCAGTCCTAAGTTTTCTTGTTCTTTCATCTAAATAATAAGGCTTTTGTTCCATGGGGTGGATAGGGCTGATGGGAATGAGTAGAGTTTCACTGGTGGCTACTCTTCCTTCTCTCAGCAGATTTGTCTCCAATCTTCCCTATAAATGCCTGGTGGGTTTAGAGAAGAAAAGATTGCAAGAGTGGACAAACCTTCTTCTGCTGGAGGCCCCCAGGACTTCACATTCTCACACCACCCATGCTTGATCATTAGCAATGCATTAAAAATATTTACCTGCATCTTCTTTCTGGCTTAGAGGATGTCTGGTATCGTCTGCCCAGGTACACAAGAGTTCAGGTCTTTTTTTTTTTTCCTTTTTTGTCCCTGTAGGAATCTATCTCTCCCCAGATACTGGATTGTTGGCCCTGAATCTTCAGTTGTCTGATTGTTTCAAGAAAAGTCACTAGTTTGCAATTTGTCCAGTGTTTCACTTTTCTTTTATTTCTTATTTTATTATTTCTTTTTATTGTTTCTTTTTATTTTATTTAGTGATGCTCTTTCCAGTTCTACATTTCCAAGATGAAACTTGATGTCTCAAGTAACATTTGGCCTTTTACACGAATCGTTGCAAATTTCTTATTGTTAATTCTTCAAAAAACAAAGAGTGACAATATTAGAATATATTATAGTTTAAGATCTGAAGCTTTGTTCCAGTGGTTAGTTCTTTATTTCCAGATATGCTCAATAAGAGTGAGTGTTTATTGTAGATGTCATGTGTAGTCTACGCAGATGGTAAACTACAGAAAGCACTTTGTAAGGTATATTGATATATTTCCTACCCACTGAGCAGAATAATTTTGGCAGCAATGCTAATATGTGAAATGTCTGAATATCATTTCTATTTGTACATATATAATTTATATTTAGTGCACTCCAACATATGTTTAGTAAAAGAAGGAGTTATTTAACTCAAGACAAAGAAAAGGAAAAACACAACAACAAAATTTATTGACAGTACTTAAACCCACTCAATAATGAGAACAGAATATTACTTTCTAAAAGTTACCAAAGAGAAGAAGAGAGAGAGATACAGACGGGCAGAACACTATAATTAACCTGCATCAAGGCTCTGAGTTAACGGCTCTCTCCTCCTCACTAGGGAAGTAGGGAGACACTTCAGCATGTGGTTAAGAGAGACTTTCCTGTCCACCTTCTAAAATTCTCCCCTAGATTGCTGGTTAGATGTTCTCTAGTTCTCTTCTGCAACTCCATGCAATTCTGCCCAGGGAAGGTTTCTCTCCTCTAATGGCATGTGATATTGCACTCAGGTGCATCTGTAAGTCGCTACCACTCATGTAAATCCATGTATATCATGTATATATACAGGTATATGTGTAATTGTACATGTGTAGATATAAATAACCAATAAATATTGCATATATGAATAATTGTAGTGTAACCAAGTATAGATATACTACAATTCCTTTTTGTTTCAGTTTCCTGGTTTCAGAATGGAAATTATCATGCTCCAGTTTTATGGCAAGCATAAACTAAGGATGGAGTGATACAGGGTAGCAATGTATAAATTCTATCATATTTTTTAAAACTTTATTTCAGAGAATTTCTAACACATACAAAAGTGATATAATAGTGTGTTGAACCCTTACATACCCATCACCTAGATTCAACAATTGTTTAAGTCATGGCCAAACTTATTTCATATCTGTCGCTATTCACTTCTGCCCTCACTGAATACTATAAGACAAGTCTCAGAAATTATATCCACCATAAAAATTACAGGTAAAAATCTGAAAAGAAAATGACTCTTTTTTTTTATTAATACTATTATCACAGCATGGTGTTTTAAATAATTACTGCATCTCAGTAAATGAAGGCGAAATTTCTAGACAGCAAAATGTGTCATTTAAAATTAGCAAATATCAGGAAAATTGTTGAAAATATTTGCTTTGAAGTGATATAGATATTAATAATCTATGACTATTGGAATTAAACACATTTAAGAAGGTTAAAGGATTTACAAGTTTAAAAGAAATGAAATTTTCCTGAAAAAATGTATTAAGTGTTTGCTTTATACTTTGAAGTACTACTCTATGCTACGTGGACATGTTAGATATTAAAAGAGAAAATTTTTTAAATAGAATAAAAATATGAATAATAAATGCTTGTTTCGTTTAGTTTTTTAAAAATTACTGTAACACATTTTAAATATACAGTTCAGAAAACTATTTATGGCATAAATGAATAACCTGATAAATGAAACTTAAAATACTCAAAAAGAGGATGGATTATATAGAAGGAATGAAGAAAAATGTGTTATATTTTTAAATGTCTGATCGTCAAATCAATATTCTGGCATGGTTTTCCCAGGTTTCCGTGTGTGTGTGTGTGTGTGTGTGTTTCCAAAAACATGTGAAAGCTAATTGTTGGATGCCATAGTCTAATACTATCAATTTTCACTAAAAGAAATTCAATACAATAAAATATGTATCTTGTTTTTACTATATGAAACATAGTTAAACTTTGCAGGAGATGAAGAACAAAATGATACATTTTCCAACATAAACACTCTTGCAGGATTGTACAATCAAGAAATACCTAAAGATACTTCAACGTCTGTATTTTATGTAATACAGACTTTTATTTTTACTTACTAATTCTGAAGTAAGTTCTTTACTTCTATAATTAGAAAGCCAAGACTCTATAAAACTAAGCTAGCAATAATAAAGTCGTCATAAGTCTCTCCAAATTTATATTCAGACTTTACATGTTAACTTTTATTTAATTCTGCTTTGTGCATAGTTAAGTTCTAGTTATGAAGAAAAAGCCATTAAAATTGAAATATTTTCAAAAGGCAAAAGGGCCAAAAACACTTTTTTAAAATTTAAGTCAATGCAACTCTAAGGGGATCAAACATAATCCACTTTAAAAACACAGAAAATTCTTCCTAAAACTGAGGTTTAGTTTTAATTCCTATGATATTTAAACATGTGTATTCAATAAAATTATTAACTAGAAAGACTAAGAATGGGCTTTTATTAGACCAGGAGAAGCCTAAGCAATTGAGTTTAAAGGTACATAGTTAAAATCTGACAACAAGCCCAAAGATGTGTGATGAAGCAACAACAATTCTTGTGATGTTAAATTCAAGTTTCCAAATCAAATGTTCACAATTTAAATTTTAAAATAGTTTCTTCACCTCCACCAGAAATCAGAACAAAGACTAAAGAAGAGTATTTAGAAATTTTAAAAAATATTTCTGTTCTTGTTTATATTATTCCAACAATTATATGTAATATCAGCATGTGTTTTATGATGGATCTGGGAAAACCATACAAGATAACTGATTTGAAGATTTTATTGCCAGCATAAAGACATGTGATATTATGTACAATGCTGGTATTGGAGAGCAACTAGAACTTTCTCCATAATGCGAGAAGAACAAATCTGAGGAACATAGAAACTTTCTGAAACTAAAAGGTATTACTAGATTCCATTTTGCACTTTTGCTTTGAACTAAAATTTGTACATTTTGGAACTTGACATCACATACCCAATTTCCTGTTTTCTAATTTTCTCTCCTATCTCTTGTCATCAGTTCTCTTGGTCATCTATCCATCTACATCATATCTATTATGTATGTATTTTTTTTAAAGGAATTCCTTTATTTTTATTTATTTATTTATTCATTTATTTTTGGCTGTGTTGGGTCTTCGTTTCTGTGGGAGGGCTTTCTCTAGTTGCGGCAAGCGGGGACCACTCTTCATCGCGGTGCGCTGGTCTCTCACTATCGCGGCCTCTCTTGTTGCGGCGCACAGGCTCCAGACGCGCAGGCTCAGTAGTTGTGGCTCACGGGCCTAGTTGCTCCGCGGCATGTGGGATCCTCCCAGACCAGGGCTCGAACCCGTGTGCCCTGCATTGGCAGGCAGATTCTCAACCACTGCGCCACCAGGGAAGCCCCATGTATGTATTTTTTAAACATCTTAGTGTCTATTAATATAATGTCCTTATTATTTTCTTTATATCCATTTCATAATGTCTGTCTTAGATTATAAGAAATTCTCTGATAAGAATAAATGCATGTAAATTTCTTTTTCCAGTACACTTTAAATACCACAATGTTTAGCTGTGTTTTTTGAAGATGATGCCATGTAACTAAATGGTAGAAATAGAACCAGCTGACATACATGATTATGTAGGTTTGGTGAATATATGAGTAAGATGTGTGTGTCTACTGGATGCCTCTATATTTATGTAGGTTGAACACAAATGTTTGTTGAATCATATTGGAATAATAATGTACAAGGTCACTTTCAATTTTTACTTTAAGAATGTTGATAAATATTCATTTTTGATTTGGTTCTAGAAATAAATTAAGTTCCTTTGGTCTTGCCTTATTTATTTTCCATTAATTTTTTTATGTGAGTGTAAGTCATTAAATCAAAATCGTTGCAAAGGCAAATGAATATTATGACTAAACAATGGATTATCATGTCTTGCATTTCAATCTCTCTCTAGGCAAGGATAGTTTATATTTTCTATTTCTATTCAAATAGTTGCCTAAACCTTTAACTCATTAAATGTTGACTATTTTGAAATTTTACACATTTATTCCTTTATAAGGATTGCTAAATAATAAAGCATTAGCTTATAGAATAAAATTCATTGAGGCATATCTTTTTTCAAAATTAGAAGAATTCACATTGAAGTATTTCTTGATGAATATGTGATCATTTGTGATATTTTACTAAGTATTGAGTTTATTTTGACAATATTTTTAGTAAAAAATAAGCAAAGATAGTAGACAAATTCAGGTAGTACAAGGCTGTGGGGAAATAAAAAACAAGATAAAACACATGATTTGGATCTTCACACATCAGATAAGTCATACAGTATATACTCTAAGACATGTGGCCCTCAGGTGGCCTAGGCTGCCATCAGTGTTTAAAGACAGAATGTGGTAACATATCAGACCCACTCTCTCCAGTTACTTTGTGTCTGCTTATTGAAAGATAAAGTGATGGAAACTGCCAGTAAAGGGGTCTGCCATTGATGTACCATCTTTTATCTCTTGCTGGACCATGGCAGCCAGTCAAGTAAATGGGAGAAAACAGTACCTACTTCGAGTCGAGCCAGAATACTTTGAAAAATTAGAGGCATAGTTTAATATTTCCCTTTCTGAACAATGCAAATCTGTATTTACATACATGAAAATTTTGACATAGTTTGTGTGGTTCACATTTTGGGACTCTGATGAAAGTATACACTCTCTCTGCCAGTGGAAGGTATGGGGGAGTGATAGAAAATGTGATAGAAAACCTTTAAGAAGTCATGTTTCTTTTCTAGAAAATCAGCCACTGTGATTCCAGGAATCATATGTTTCCTGAAGAGGCCTAAATGGCATTCGTCTTCTGGGCAAGCCAAGTAATATTCTTCATGAGAGGATTCTCGAGGTTCATAAAAGAGTGTTAGTAATTGGGAGAGGCCTTAACTAGGAGGAATAGGCAGGTCACAAAGCAGGGAGGTGACGGAGACAATTGAACTGAAATAACCAGTAAATTCTGAGGGATTCCAGTTTCTGCAAGTTTTGATGAAGGCTATAATTCAAGAAAGAACATAATGTAACTTACTTCTTTGAGAATTAAGGTCTTGCAAAAAAAAGGTCTTTTTTCAATCTATCAGTTCAATTTTTGTTTGGTTGCTTGCTTGTTTGTATGATGCATATACGGACTAGTTTTGTTTAGATTCTTCTTTATATCTTTTAAAAAATATTTAAGTTCAGATTTTTAATCAAAGTCAAGTCACAAAAAATAATATACAATTTCAGATAGATATTAAATAGATATTAAGACTGCTTCTGGGAAATTCCCTGGCAGTCCGGTGGCCAGGACTCCGCGCTTTCACTGCCGAGGGCCCAGGCTCAATCCCTTGTGGGGCAACCAAGACCCAGTGATGTTGATAATTCAGCTGTATTCCTTTCTTCAAAATATCCAGCTTTTTTCATTTGATCTTCATTTGCTGTATCATAAGATTTTACACAAACTTTTATACATGTTTCTGTCTTGTTAAAAGAAAACTCATAAGGAGATGATGTTATTCGTTCTCCAAATAGTACTTGTCCAAGATTTTCAGAAGGGCTTTTCTTTCCAGAGTCTTGACAGAAGTCAAAGGTATTATATTCATAAGATAGCACAGATTCCACTGAGTCCAATCTATTTACCAATAGCACTGCTGACGATAGGTGCCAGGTGTTTTTCTCAGTGCTTTTCATACGTTGTCTCATTTTATTCTCACAAGTCTGAGAGGTAAATAATATTATCTTGCTGTTTGTGGAGAGTGCCCAGGGGAAACCAAAGTGAATTAACTAGAATTAAGGAGGTAAAAGTGTGAGACCACAGGAGTGAGGGGTGACAAAAACATGGTGGGAATATATCTGAGAAAGACCTAGTGAGTGTTTCAGTCTCGAAAAGCAGATTGTATAATGGGGACAATAGGGAGGGAAAGGAAGGGGAGCAGATTCTTCTTTATATCTTAACATAATTCCTCTGCATACTTAATCTTGAAGGGATCTCAGGTTTCTGCTCTATTTAAATATTCTATTCTTGAGAAATAACTTTGGTTCTCTCTAAGATTTCCACTTAGAGATAAATGGTTCAATCAGTGACAACTTATATTACACTGACCCCTCTCCCAAGGCTATGCAATCATAGAAACTCAACCCACAACAGTTCACAGAAAATTTCTCCTCTTACATATTCCCTATATATTTCTTTTTCTATTATTACTTTCAGTAAACACCTTATTCCAGCAGCTAGTGAAAAAATAAGCATAACTTAAATCATTCATTCCTTAAGATATTTTCAGTATGACAAAGTTAGGAATATAGTTAAGGAAAAAACAAATGAGAATTTAATATATTGCCTTAAGAAATGGGCACATCATAAACTCTTCATATCATATACAAAAATTAAATAAGCATTTATATTATGAAATAACTTGATAAAGAAGCAGCACAGGCCATCATTTCTCCATGGCCTTTTTTGAGGAACACTATTATCATCAGATAATCTGCAAAAAACTGGTATATTATATTGCCAAGCAATTTGGGGGAGCCCTGTATGTTGTACCTTCTTGGGGGTTGATTTATCATATAATCATGTTAAATATTACTAAGAAAATTTTCAGTACAGAGACCCATTAACTTTACCTTGCACAGCACTTACCAAAGTTATGTGCTCATCGGCTATTTTTTTCTTTAAAATCTTTTGACATGCCATGAAATACATCTCTTGAGAATAAACTTTGAGACATAATATCATTGACTAAATTTACATATGAATCAAGTGGGGAAATATATATATATCTATCTTATCCCTGATTATTCCTCTTTTTTTAGGATCGTGTTTTAGGTTCATGGATGCAGCATCTTATCTCCCAAAGTATGTTACTTTCAATTATTTTGGATGTTTCCTTCCAGATCTTGCATTGTTTCTTTCTTATGAGTTTTGTGCCTTTCTGATTATTTTGTCCTTTTCTTTCATTTCAGAATTTTTTCTCAGATATTCATTGCTCCATGAATATCTATTCTTATTTAAGAGAACAGCATGACAATTTGATCAGAAGTTTTGTGTGTGTAGACAAGGCTGGAACTTTGGCTGTGTTATTAGGCAGTAAAGAAGAGTCTTTTCAAGAGTCATTCTGTTTTTCCAGAGACACATCCTGCAGTCTCTGCCTGAGAGGACAGGACAGCCATTAGATTGCTTGCCAGCACGGAAGGAGCAAGTGGGACAAAGAACATGAGACTTGTCCACTCCTGCGTATGAAAATTCAACTGATCCACTACACATAGCCCTGTACCTCAACCCTTCTTTCTACCATGTCTGATCATTATTCCAAGGCCTCTCTTTTTAAGTTTCTCTTGAGAATAAATCTTGTAGTTTATAGTTACAGTTTCATGCTGGGTGGAAAGTCAGGGTGAGCAAAAGTTTATTGACTTCACATAAGGTTGGGAGAGGAAACTGGAAAGAGGAGCCCAATGGCTTGGTCAAAAATTTTTGGTTTATTTCCTATTAGCCCTCTCATTTTTTATTTTAGTGTAACATTTTATCAATTAAAAACAAAAGCAATAACAAACAAGCAACTATAAATGCTGATTGAAAAACCCAAAATATCACAAGATCTCGAATATTTTAAAAAATGTTATTAGCTCATTAGACTAAAATGATTAATTGAATATTGTTCAGCGTCATCTATTTCAATCATCAAGTTCTTAAATGATAAAGCATTCATTGAGTTTAGTTATCTTTGTTATCTTATATACTTCACTCTAAACATTTCATTACAAGGAAAAAATGAGTCTGGGGCCACCTTAGTTACACGTGGACCACCAATGATATCAAACATTCTTTTACTCTTCTATAATCTGAATATTATTTTCTTCCATGCAAAAGAATTTTCACACGAAGCTTTTATCATTTTTCTCCATTTTGGCCTACTTTTAACAAAGTAACTTTGGAGATAAAAGCTCTCTTTTTCTTGAAAATCTGCTGTAAGAGAAGATCCAATGGAATATTCATTTTTTGAAATGATCCCATAGTTGTTTGAAGTCTCTTTCCTGACTATTCTGTTTGGGACTCCAGCTGTATAAGGGCACACCCAAGACATTAGTTTTGAAGTTTTCCTTCAAATGAAAAAGAATCCTTTCACTCAATTCTCATTAAAAAACCATAATATTACAACATAATACCTGTAATAAAAATAGCTATTCATAAAACTCTCATCTATTCACAGTCACAAATGTTTTAACACTGCAAATGGCTATATTCTGCCCATGCTCTGTATCAGTGGGCTACACCAGGTGTCTTTTGATGTGTAGTTAACCATGCTCCTGACAGAACTGGCTGGTATTAGAAAATCCAAGCAGATTCCCAACCACATCATGTTGGCAAGAGTGATCCAACCTTCTTTAATATTAGGTGTTTTTCAGCAGCTTATGTTCAGCAGTGTTTCCTTACTTGTAGGGTCACTCAGTCGACATGTAAGATGTTTTGAGGAAAGATCAGGATAGTATGAAAGATCAAGGGTAGACAAACAAGTGAAGATGATTGATTTTAATACATGTTTTGTCTCATTCTCTGAGAATTAGAAGATATGGACATAAAGAATTGAATGGGTTTAAAGCAATGGCCAAAGTACATTTATTTTTAAAGGCAGACTATTTCTTAAAAATAAGAATATCAAAATATGTAACACTGATACACAAACATGAAAATATGTCTTGAAAGAATGATGTGGCCAGACATTTTTTTCAGGTGTAGGATACATGTAAAAACTCTTCTGCAGTTTATAATTATAATACCATTTTTAAAGCCTGTTGCTATTGAATTTTTGACTCTTAGAAATATTTTCCTTAACTGAAATAATAACCACTTTGTCTCAGCAAGAGTGAGAATAGCAATGTTTTACAATTCTGGAACTCTAAGTTTTGCCTATTTACCTCAAGAATCTTATCTTATGTTTTCCAAATAGCTTTTAAGTGAAGCTAAGAAAAATTTCTGAAAAGAAACTAAGTAGGCTCTTGGATTCAATATCTATTGAAATCAGTTCCAAATTCTAGAGCATTTTATATGCTCAGTCCATGTAAATATATCTTCACAGATGTTTGTTTTCCCAAAGTCTCAGCAGTTAAAGAATAGCTTCATAGATAAGAGATACAGTACTTATTGTTTATTAAGCGAATAAATAAATGAAGAAATTTTTGTAAACATACCCAAATAAATTTTTTCTTTCTTCTTCAGGCTCAAAGGGCAAGGCTTTGAAGCACATGCCACAGTTAGATAATTAGATAGCACAATTAGATATTTTTTCCCAGAAAAAAACAAGAAACTAGTTAAGAGTGATGATGTGGCAGTCAGCAGAATTATCTGTAAGTCTGTATACCCTGATTGTCAAAGGGGGTATTTCAGGAAGAGATATATTGTAAGATTTAACATATGCAAGTTTTGGGTGTTCCCTGGGGGTCCAGCGGTTAGGACTCAGTGCTTTCACTGCCATGGCCACCAGGTTCAATCCCTGGTTGGGGAACTAAGATCCCGCAAGCCATGTGGAAAGGCCAAAAAAGAAAAGAAAACATAAGCAAGTTCCTTTTTCTCTATACCCCTAAATCATACATACCATCCAGTGCCCTGCAATGACTAGAAAGAAATTACTAGGATTCTTAAATCTCATGTCTATTAGAGGGAAATTTTGAGGAATTTGCAAGAAATGTCTTTCTCTAAACTTTTCTTAGAATTAAACAAGAATGACTAGCAGAGAGTTTAGATACTGATATGAAACAAAATTATATGCCAATACAACTGATGAACTGATGGACAACCGAAATGGTTTTTTTTTTTTGCCGCGCCGTGCGGCTTGTGGTATCTTAATTCCCCAACCAGGGATTGAGCCCGGGTCCACGGCAGTGAAAGCACAGACTCCTAACCACTGGACCACCAGGGAATTCCCCAAAATGTTTTCTAAAATGCATTATTATATGTTCCTACACAATTTTATGAGTTATGTTAGTAGCTGCTTTTTTAATGAATTCTGGTTTTCCTGAGGCAGTGCATATAATAAGCTCTTTGCAACTATGTGAGGCCACCCATTTTCAGAGTTGAGATCACCAAAGATATTCTGGAAGAGTGGAAAGAAAGCTTCTAATATCATACTTAAGAGAGCACCATATTAACCGCTCCACCAATTCCTTGGTAGGAAGTTGTAGAGGGTTGAACTGTATCCTCCCCAGATTCATATCTACCCAGGCCCTCAGAATGTGACCTTATTTAAAATAGAGTGTGTGCAGATTTAATTAGTTAAGGTAGAATGAAGTCACACCGGATTAGAGTGGCGCAATAAGTTCATTGTCCTTATGAGATGAGACGATACATAGACCCACCCAGGGAAGAAGGTCATGTGACAATAGAGACAGGGATTGGAGGGAACGGAGCTGCCAGCCAAGGAACACCAAGGCTTTCCAGCAGCACCAGAAGCAAGGAGAGAGGCATGGCACTGTTTCTTCATTAGTCTCCAGAAGGAACCAACCCTGCTGCCACCTTGATTTCACACTTCTGGCCTCCTCAATTGTGAGAGAAAAAACTTCTGTGGCCACTATGTTTGTTGTACTTGTTACATCAGCCCTAGGAAAGCTATATAGGACTATAGACAGGACATTAATGAAGTAAGAGAGCAACAGAAATATTTTAATACGATCCCTTTTTTGACATATAAGGGAAATTGTTACATTTCTTATGCCAACCATTTGCTCTTAAATATTTTAAATAATTGTGTCCAGTATTTTAGTATTAATGAAGAATGGAGTGTGTCTATATGCAAGTACATACACACACTCCTATATACACATATAAGTAATATCTTTTCTTAAATGAACACTTATTTCTAATTTACATGGGCACATTAGTCAAAAATAAGTCATGCTCATTGGGTTTTCTTATATTACCCTATTAGAAAAAGAGAAGGTGTGTGGACATTGGAGATCTTGATTTCTGGCACCAGAACTATTCCTTAGTGAGATCTTGGCAACTATGACTGTAACTCTTTTGTGTATGTTTCTCAATCTCTGAAACAAAATTCTTGGACAAAATGAGCTGCAGCATACTGTCTAATCCCCAATTACACAATTTCCATTCTAAACAAATATTAAAATTTTTATTTCTCTGAGAACTCTGCATAATATTTTATTATGTGATAATTTTAAAAGTTATAACCATATTTCATTTCAATTTTCTAGAGAGAATAGAATAAGATTGCTTTTTTGAATATATACTTCAATTAGTTTGACAAATGCTTACTGTTTCATATATATTAGGTTCACTGTTCCTTCTTGCACAAATGCTTGTAATATAATAGTGACTCGGTGCAGTGCCAAAGTATCAGTAATGTTTAACCACTACAGAATACTTATGTAAACAGTATTATAATAAAACTATATATTTTAAATGATGTTATATATGATTACATAATATAGTAGTTATGTAATACGTAATGTATTTGTCAATGTCAAATAGTTTCTTCAGCTCTGTACTTCAGAAGCATTTCTGTTCTTCGTGTTTCAGTTACAGAATCTTTGTAGGTTTCACTGCTCTGCAGATATTTTGCTAAAGGACTTCATTAAAGGACAGTTGGTCAAGGTGATGGTAAATACCTTCTAACACACAACTGACTTGCAGTCCAGGTCATCAACTTCAGGAGGGACAAGAAAACAAAACACTATCCTTTACTGAGTCTAGGCTATGTGCAAGAAAATGCCACATGTGTAAACCTGACTGTCTTTGCAGAGCCTGGGAAGAGGTTGCCTTCTTCCGTTCAGATGAGGGGAAAAGGAATTTGTAAGTAATTGTGCTCCTTTGTTGACACAAGAGACACGAGGACAGAGAGAGAAGGCTGATATTGGCATATGTGAATGACAACAATGAGAAAAGCTCTGTTGAGTCACAGATTATTATTAAAGCTGCCCATCATGTTGTCAGTGATATATACATACTAGTGAAATCACCAACAGAGAAAAGGCCAAATATTGGATTGCCCATTTTGTTGCTTTAAAAAGAGGAGGAAATTATGAAATCAGTTAAATCATAGCCATTATGTTTAATGGCTACTTTTTAAAAAATATGTTATGATAAATCTCTGTGTCTGATAGCAAATATATCTATCTACTCCTACAATTCTTTCTCTTCAAAATAATTTACTCTTTCATTACAGAAATACCATATATAAGGAAATAATTTAAGCAGCTACCACTAGTAAAATGAGACTTCAATATATACTGAGAGTGCCTCACTAAAAAACTTCCGCTTATTTATTTAATTATGAGTATTACATTTAAATTTGGAATTGTTAAATGAAAAAAAATGTAATATATGAGCAATATTCTGCCACTTATTACTATATAGGTGACTTAATATGTAAGATATTAAAAATGCTTGAGAAGCTTTTTTGCTATTTACATTTTTACTATATTAAAAATGTATTCTTTTTATGACTTGTCTACTAATATGGGCTTTCTGGATTTTAGTATTTTAAATATCATAAATATGATGTAGGGAAATGCATTCAATGCAAAACCCTTCAATTATAAAGCATAATCCTCTTGCTTTGTGTGATTTTATTCCGGGTGTACATATACAGTTTAAATTTATACATGCATGCACATAACTTAAAACTGTTCTCTATTTTTAAGGGAAGATGATTTTTGAGCCCTTCAAGAAATAAATATGAATGTTCCTTTACCCAACCCACTGTTGCAAGATATCAAATCCTAGGAGAATTAAGGACAGCAAATTATGTATTAGTTTGTAGCTGTGGCATTTTAGAGCCAGCAAATTCAACTTGCAAATTGGAGCTCAGATGCTGGTTTAAATCAGCTGAAAATGAAATGGGAACATCTTATTGAAATGTTCATTTGATATAGGTGAATATCTTTCCAAGACGAATAATGTGAACTCAATTTATAGGGATGACTAAGATGATAAGTCAGGAGCAGTGTCTAGATAACAAGAACACATCCAAAAGGACAAAATATAGATTATAAAGCATTGAAGTATCTAAGAGATTATGCTCTGATAGACTGCCAAACAATCTAAAAGGTACTTGCTTTTTGTGTCCCCTCATTACTCATGAATTAAGTGAGGGATGACTAAAGCTGAGTTTCATTTATTTACCTATTGGCAATAAAGCCTGACTTGTGTCAAATGATCCTCCCTGCACTCACCTGGAGGCATTCTGATCTTTGTTTCTCATGACAACATAATGGCATGTTCTGTTTCAAAGATCTCCTATTTGTCAGAATTACCATGCAGCTCAAATTTTAAAGAATCTTATGTTAACATAGATGCACTCAGGCTTTAGAAGTCACAGCTTAGTCGAGGGTCCTGGGCCAGTGGTCCAAAGGGAGGAAGTCACAAGACATCTCTTAGAAGTTGTCTCCATGGTTAAAAAAAAAAAACTGATTATGAAGTCATATACTAAGTATGTTCACTTGTTCATCCATATTTTTATGTATTGACTGAATCCCTCTTATGTGCAAGGCAAGGTTATGACAGGTAGACACTTGTCAGGCTCAGAAGTAGCAGTGAATTAGGTAGATATAAGACATAGCCATTTGAACCTCACTACTCCATGACATCTACCAGATTGTTGAGGCCACACAGAATATGTTCATGTATGCCAGGCTGCTTTTAATGAAGGAATGAATTGACCTTTACCACTGAGATTCTGACATCCAATCCACACAGTTTCCTAGAGTGTTTCCAGGGGAAATGAGCCCCAGTTGTCTGCACTGGAAACCAGCTCATTGATGCACTTTATTGACTTTTCCTCTTTCCTAGTGTCACTGTCCTTGTGCCCTCCCTGTAGCTTTCTGGGTCAACTTCCCAATAAATTACCTGCTCGCTTTCTCAGAGCCCACTTCCCAGGATACACAGCTAAGACAAATAGAGTATTCCATCAAGACTATATCTCAATGTATTAATTCCTTCCCAGTCAAGTGACATTTATGACGTTTCCACTGTTTTATTGCTTTGAAGAGTGCTGCTGTGAGCATTCTTCTATATGTCTCCTGAAGTACAGCATATGTGTGCAAATAAAGTTTTACAGAATATACACTCAGCTATTAGCAGTGGTTATTCCTCCTCTGTAGGATTAAAAAGCATTGAACTTTTGATGAAAACATTTCTTATTTTGAATTTTTTACAACGTACATGTATGTGTAATTAAGATTTCACATACGAATATATAGAGACATATGAATATGTATATGAATGAATCAATATGAATGAATATTCATATACATGAATAAAGAAGAACATTAAATACAGAATTGAAAGCTATGTAAATTCCTGAATAGTAGGTTTCTTTTGTCAAACAACTGACAGTAAAGCATAGTGTTTACAGTGTGGACTCTAGGAAAAGATTACCTAGTTTCAAATCCTGTCTTGGCCCCCTACTGACAGTATGATCAGGAGCAACTCACTTATCACTGCCTCAGTTTCTCCATATGTAACTCACAGGTTTACTATAGGGAATAAATTATATATTCATATCACTAAAAATTTTGTCCGGCCCTTAGTTAGCATTACATGAGTTTGTTATTAGTATCTGATGCAATTTAACTCAAATATATTGAAAACTTAATTGACAGTCATATAAATAAACAAGATATGACTTGTTACTTTCAAGATGCTTAGTACTGAATAGGAAAGATAAGGCACAGACCCAAATTCCTTTAACATACACAAGGACATATTTGATTAATGCAATGATAGTGATATAAAGGAAAATGCTATAAGATATCTTTGTAGAAAAATATCAATTAGTACCCACTGAAAAAGAATATTTTGAAGACAGATACATATCTAAATAAAATCCCTGGTAACTCATAAATTATTTAAGACTGACCTTGTCTAAGCAATAATTCGTGTACTTGAAGATTGTATCCTTGTCATTGCTAGGGTACAGTCTTCAAAAGTAGTCTTAATTTTTAATATTTTTAAAATGAAGTTATATTTTTCTAGGTGATGTGATAATGAATTATTTAAACATTTGCGTATATATATTTTGTGTGTATAATGCCTATATTGTATAATAGGATTACTGTTTTCAGGAAACACAGTGTTATATAAATATATAAATATGAGCTGAATAGGAAAAGCCTGTGCAATTTGTCAGTTTCTAACATACATATTATAGTCTATTTTTTCTTTATATTCTAGAAGTACAGATTGAAAATCCACAGAAATTACTAAAACCCCCCAAAGTCTTCTCCTCCAGCACCATTCTCTTGAATGCATAATTGTATCATACCTTTGATTAACAAGCTTTATCCCTAATGTGGTATAGTGCCATTGTTCCTTTTAACACCTTAGTGTTAAAGCTAATGTTAGTTTATCACATGTGACTTGACTAGAAATAAACTTGGAAAGTGCTATAGACTGAATGTTGTGTCTCCTCACAATTAATATGTTGAAACCTAACCCCTATGCGGTGGTATGTGGAGGTGGGGCCTTTGGGAGGTAATGTGGTCATGAGGACTCTGCCCCCATGAATGCGATTATTGTCCTTATAAGAGAGACCCCAGAGAGCTCCCCCTTCCACTTATGTGAGGACACAGGAAAAGAGCCATCCATAGACCAGGAAGAGGGTGCTCAACAAAAACCAAATGTGCCAGTGCCTTGATCTTAAACTTTTCAGACTCCAGAACTGTGAGAAATACATTTCTGTCATCTGTAAGCTACCCAGTCTATGGTCTTCTATTATAGCAGCCCAAGCAGACTGTGACAGAAGGTTAGAACTGATAGGACTTAGGCACCAAGTACAGTAGGGCAGCACTGGGTCAGTGGGAGACAGGCATATACTGAAACGAGAGAAGAATTATTTTATCCACTTCACATTTTGTATTGTTGTTGCCATCACGTAGACTGCATATTCTGGTACAGATTTAATGCCTTTATTTGTATGATCATTTGACATAAATGTTATGTGCTTGGGGCCATGCCAGGTGCATAAGACAAAAAGGTAAACCAGACAGAAATAGTCCTAACCCTCCCTTGCTTGATTGTTTTAATTATTTTGATCCAAAATCCCTAGTGTAGACAGAGTTCTACTGATGTATCATGAAGACATGGAATTAAGTCTCAAGATAATTGCTATTATCTTTCATTGCCCTTCTTGATAAGTAAGGGTGAGAGAGATAGCAGTGGCTCCTTTTATTCGAATGATGAACAATGCCTCCCAGAAGCCATGCATCTTTTCTAGCGCTTAGAGAATAAACATTTATCTAAAGTTTCCCTTTGTGTTATGACTAGCATGGTACCATGTACAATCAAGACTTTTTTCCTGTCAATGCAGTAGAATCAAACACTCTACTAGGAATTTTCAGACTAGAAATTGATTGTGATTGCCTTTACTGTTCTATTCACAGACATACATACAAATTCTGGTATATTCCTTTTTCACATAGTTTCAGAAAAATCGGGGTTCTGTACTATCTTGTCGGAGTAACATTAAAATGCAGATTTTGACGCGCTTCTGCTCAAAAAAACATTTTGCTTTTGCTCTGTCCTGTCTCCTACCTCAGCAATTCTTGAAAAAATGGTCACCAAATTAGTGGCCTTGGCCTATTAAAGAAGGTATATGACACTGCAAAATAAAATGGAAAACTTTGAACTGGCTTTTATTATTTTTTTGGAAAGTAAATTTTTTCTAAATTTCAATTAATGCCATCACATATTAGTTTTGTCACATGTATCAGTTGATCAAGACATCCCAAAGTGTTGGCATAGTTTAGTGAGAAACTATTGGTCTAAAAGTAATCTAAGCTTTAAGATCCTTGTCAATAAGATCTTACCTTAGTTTTGCAACGTTCTGTAACTGTTTTCAGATAATTTACATTTTTGCCAAAATATGCCACCTGCCATTTTTAAACATCCTACATGTTTTCTGCTTTCATGCCTTTGCTCATGCTATTCTCCAGGTGTTCATCACCACCACAACCTGTCTATGAGACAAAGCTGAGTTGTTTTCCACATCTAAGTATTGTCTCAGAATGGAGAAGGGAAAGTCATCATTCATTACTGAATTTGGATGTTTGGTTTAAAGTACATCTTTCAATGCAGGATCTTGACTAGGATTGAGGAAGAAACACAATAAAATAGTCCAGGATTTGTGAAAACAGTAATCCTAACCTTGGATTTTGGTCAGGGGTTCTGTTTTCCACTGAGGAGTTGCTAGGGCTTTCAGAAAGTTCCAGTAATGAACAATCAAGCCAGTTGTCTGGGAAGGACAGTCCTGGAAGAGTGAATAAATGCTAATGAAGATGGAAAGAGCAAAGTCAGGTTGAAGTAAATTAAGGTTTGATTTAGGTTATTGGGGTCCAGGCAAAGTGTAGAGGTCCATGTTTCTGGTTCTCAGTTCATTCGCCAAAGTACCTCAGGGAATTCTGTAAAGATATAAAAAGCTAAGTTTTACCCTCAGATATTTATCAAGTCATAAGTCATTGGGAGCTCTTTACATATGGCCCAAAGAAGTAAGTTTAAAATTAAGATAAAATAATATAGTGGTTAAAGACTTTCTGGAAGTGACAGGAATTTTGTTTCTTCATTTCCTAGCCAGTGAGTGAAATAATGATTATAGTTACTATTTGTACAATATTAGCAAGTGCCTCTACATGATTTTGCCATTGTACAACTGTGATACCGTCTAGGTGGAACTCTGAGCGCTAATTTATTATAATGAAGTCGTACAGTCCTGCCTAGATATCTACAGAGGATTGGTTCCAGAATCCCTGTGGATACCAAAATCTGAAATGCTCAAATCACTTATACAAAATGATGTAGTACAACCAGTTCTGTATCAATGGATGTGGACCCAGAGGGTATGTAGGGCTAACTGTACTTAAGCATGAAAAAAAGTTGTTTGGGCAAGTGAGCCTTAAACACCAATTAAATTAATAAGTCACTTGTTTATACAATCACAGCTAAAGTAAGGTGTTTTTGATTTTTCATTTGTTTGTTTTAGATCCTGAATCAAGAGTTCACATTCCAAAGCCCTGCAAAGATAGGATAAAACTTTGGATACAGAGAGATATCTATTAAATGTTTATGATTCTAAATGTTTTACTTTTTGAGCTGGATAGAGGGAAAAGGAAGAATTAAGCAGACTTTTAAGCATCTCTATCTTCTTTTCTCCCATCTGTTGTCAGGAAAATAATCCTTCAGCGGCTAGGCAGAAACAGTAATAGACATTAGATAGGAGAATGGAGAGTGAGAATATGGTCCTTTCATTATTAGCACATTCCCTCCTCAGCTTCAAAGAACACTAGAGCTTACTTCTTCAGGATGCTTAAGCAAGCAGTGTTTCTATCAAGGTGACCTTAGGCAAAATGTTGAACTGGGAACAATGGCCTTGAGACATCTCCCTTCTCTTGCTTAACAACTTTACCTCCCTCAGGAGCAGTCACTTTTGTTCCTTTTCAGAATTGTAATTCCCTCGTAACAAAACCTCCTTGCAGGAAAGGATTTGATCTCAGTCATTTGCAGCATAGAATAAATATAAATCAATGAGCTACCTCTCTGAAGTACTTGTATTTTTAGCTTTCAGTGGTATTGTGGAATAAAATACTACCTGTCCTCGTTAACGGAATGGCAGGCATCAGCTTTGCAGATGAGGGAATATTTTTCAGGAGAGAGTTGCCTTGCATGTATGAAATCAGCCCACCTAGATTGGATTTCACTGCTGTCATTGTGTTCCCAACATAACCTTTGGTGTGTAAATCTAGAAATAGTAACCTTTGAATTTTACCTTAGTTATCAGAAACACTTGAAATTAAATCCATCTTTAAATAGATGATTGCAAACAGTTTGGTCTGTGTATTACATATTATAGAATATGGGATGCTGCGGCAGCCTGGGTAGTATGTGGAGGGGTCATTTAACTGTACAATATTTAGGTAGAATAGTGTCTGTGATAATGATAATAATAATCACAGCAAGAATGCAGTGGAGATAAAAGGGTAGTAATATCTTCCAGAGAGGATTTTGCGTACTGAGTTCATTAACAGCAGATTGTGCTGCTACATAAACAAGTGAAAACTAAATCAAAACAAAGAAAAGGTTGATTCCTATGTGTGACATTTTAGATCACTTCTGAATGGGAAGCCAATCTCAGATACTTTGGCCTCTAACGGAAGTACAGAGAAGAGTTATTTTGATTGATAAATAGCATCTAGTAGCTTACGGCTTAAATCAGTGTAAAAGTTGCACAGAATAATGTAGAACAACAGACTGCTTTTTTTTTTTTTTCTGCTGTAAAATTTAACCTTCTTTGTAGACATCCCAAATTAGTTTCTAGTATCAAATCGGTAGTTGGAGAACAGTATATATATATTTTTTTGACCTACCAAACAGGCAGAAGCTATAACCTGGAGAACAAAGCATGCACATTTGGACAAATAACACATTTCAGTAAAGGAAAAGGATGAGTGGAGATAACAAGTTGGCAGAATTTTTAAGCAAATACTCTACTTGGCAAATCAAAATGCTCCTTGTAAGAAAGAAAGCAGGTTTGCTTTCAATACCTGGGTATTTCTTTGTGCTCTCCATGTACTGAACCCATTTAGTCTTTCTATTCTATGACTTATTAGATCTATTTGTGATGCATTCACTTCCATTCAGATCTGTTGAAATAAATTTCTTGGCCCAAGATGGAGCTGCTCTTGCCTTGGGTGCCAAGTCAGCAAACTTAGATGACGTTCATGTCCCTGTAAATGTTTTGCTTGACCAGGAATACCATGTATATCTAGTCAGCCAATCCCCAAACCCCAAGCCAATTCTGGGTTCCATTCTGGGCTTCCTTGTTTCTTATTCATTTTCTATTTTTCTCTTCCTTGGTCTTTATTCTTTATCCTATAAAGCCTCCTGCTTTCAGCCCTATTTTGCAGTTTTCTAGCCTTTGGGAATGGAGACTGCCTGCTTCATAAAGTGTTCAATTTAAATTTGTTTGTATCACTTAAATTGTCTTCTTTAATCCTTTTTTAACAGATCAAAACCTTTTACCCACATTCTGAATTACTCTTAAGTGTTACGTATATGGGTATGAATACTTACATATTGATATGCATCTGTATCGCAGATACATAACACACATGTGCAGACACACATACACACATGCAGAAAGAAAGACAAAAAATTCAAAAGCAAAAATGTAAGGAGACATGTTGTATGCCTAACACTGGGTAATTCCCTCAATTTTTCTCTTACTTTGGCCAGTGTGTCTGTATGACCTAATTTTGTCTGTAGACAACTTCAGAAAGAGCTATTTTAAAATTCACTGTAACTGTCAATGTGAAGAATATAGCTTATGAGAAGACCCCATGAGAATTGTACTATATATTATTGGGAAAAAACGAAAAGAATATATTATAAGATAATATAGACATGAATACCTTATTATATTTCATAACTATGCTAAAATGATACTAGATACTTTCGTCAAGTGCCAGCCTTTTCATGAAACTTGGTCTAAAAAGGTCTCTCCCTCTTCCAAACTTCATCTTTCCTAGAACTATTCTACACTGACAATATTAAACATTCGTACTTATCCTTTAATTGGTTCATAAACATTAATTTTGTCTCTTTAACAAAAACCATAAAATCTTCAGAGGCACAACTTTGTCTACACTTCAAAAAATTTAATTAAAGTACTTATCATGGTTTGGAGCACATACTGAACTCTTAATAACTATGTTACTTTTAATATGCTAAATGATGAAAATAGGGATGGAGGAAGGAAAAAAGGGAAAAAGGAAAGAAGGAAGGGGAAGAGAGAGAAAGAGAAAGAAGAAAGAAAGGAAAGATAGAAAGAAAGACAAAGAAAGAAATAAAGGAAAGAAGAAAGAAAACTATTTCCTCTAAAATAAAAGCACAAACACATTTTGCAGTCTGTCATTAAAAAGCATTCCAAAGCATCTTAGTAAAAAGCAATTGATAATTCATAATAAACTAAAATGTGTATGAGATATGTAATAGATTGCATATCCAATATATCATATATATGTGTACACCTGTGTGTGTAATATTGCGTAAGTGCTAAATTTTATGTCTAAGTTTGTAGTTGATAGTGTATTAGCACATGAGTATTTTGTTTTAACTCTTGTTATTGAACTAGGATTAGTTAATAAGTGGTAATTTAAAATAAATCTTTGTCCAAAGCAACTTTTATATTCTATTTTATATCCTTAGTCTATTTGAGTTGATTGCCCAAATCAGTTGTCTAGAAAAAGAATGTCTAGACAAAATAAATAAATTTCTTTACTAAAGATTCTGTGGGGGCTTCCCTGGTGGCGCAGTGGTTGAGAATCTGCCTGCTAATGCAGGAGACACGGGTTCGAGCCCTGGTCTGGGAGGATCCCACATGCCGCGGAGCGGCTGGGCCCGTGAGCCACGGCTGCTGAGCCTGCGCTTCTGGAGCCTGTGCCCCGCGACGGGAGGGGCCGCGATAGTGAAAGGCCCGCGCACCGCGATGAAGAGCGGTCCCCGCACCGCGATGAAGAGTGGCCCCCACTTGCTGCAACTGGAGAAAGCCCTCGCACGAACCAAAGACCCAGCACAGCCAAAAATAAATAAATAAATAAATAAATAAATAAATAAATAAATAAATAAATAAATAAATAAAAATTAAAAAAAAAAATTCTGAAGATGTCTGGAGAAATCTTAAAAAAAAAAAAAAAGATTCTGTGGATTCATAGCTATACTAGCCACTTGAATTCTGCTGTGTTTACCTTCTAAATGTATCTGGAATGCCATAATTTTTCACCATCTTCACCACACTGGCACTATGTCATCAACATATTCTGCCTCCCATTCACTACCTTCCTGATCTATCCATACTCCTAACAGAATCCCTGAAGCACTGTACCTCATTCCCTCACATCTACTTAGGGATATTACCCCAGCTAACCTCACTGTCATATCCTACATTTTGACATCTATTTCCTTTCTATACAGGATTTTTCACATCAACCTATGAAGATGCTGTTATTTCTACCGTATTGAAAAACTCCTTGATTTCACTCCATACGTCAGCTACTGTATTTTCTTTACCTTCTCTATTAGTCAAGATTCTCCAGAGTAGGATTTGGATATGTATATAGAAAGAGATTTATAGAATTGTCTTATGGGATTGTGGAGGCTTGTTGAGTTCAAAATATGGCAGTGGAGGTGGGAGGCTGGAAACTCAGGAAAGGGTAGCACTTAGAATATAAAGGCAGTCTGCTGGAATACCAGGAAGAGCCTATGTTGCGGATGAAGTCTGAAGGCACTCTGCTGGAGGATGCCCTCTTGCTGGGAAGAGGCAGTCTTTTGATCTATTCAGGCCTTCCACTGATTGGATGTGACCCACCCACATTATGGAGGGCAATCTATATATTCAAAGACCACCAGTTTAAATGTAAATATTATCCAAAACCAACCATCACAGCAACACAGAATAATCTCTGAACAAATATCTGGATGCCACAGCCCAGCCAAGTTGACTTATAAAATCAACAATCACAATTCCACTTCTTGTCAACTTGGTACCCATAAACCATCTCCTTAAACCATACTTAATCTCCAAACAAAGACGAGTTACTTCCATCTGACATGATACAACTATCCTGTATAGAACCAAAAATGCACTAACCCCTTTCCATAAGGGGAGATAAAGTCCTTGAGAAATGTTTACTTTCTCCTTGGTATTCTATAACTTAAATGCTATGATGTTAAGTTGACAACACTTAAATACGATCATATAAAGTCAATACATCTGTTACATGATAAGGGGATAAAAAAGGAAAGAAACAAAGATATTATATATATTATATATTATATATATAACCATATATATATATACACACATATATGTACATACTCATATGTAATTCCCTCTGCCCTTAGCAAGCACTTCATCTAGTTGTGTTTTTGTTTGTTTGTTTGTTTGTTTTTTTAATCTAGCGGGGTGACCCAAACCTTCATTCCTGAAAGGTCTGGGCCATTAGTAGTCCTGCCTGGATTGGATTGTTGTAGTTTCCCATTGACTTTAATCACAGGCCATGGTAATACTGAGAGATGCCCTAAGGGATCTTCTGTATTTCAGACATACCCTTCCTTACCTCCATTATGGGATAGCAGTCCAATTTCCCCACAGTCGTCAGAATCAATCTACCCCAGCCAGCACAGGAACTACTTTCTTTGCCGGTCGGTTTACAAGCATGAGGAGCGCAACGTGGCCGGATGGCAGTCTCAACTTCCTGTTCAATGGAATTATTTCCTGGTGGAAGCATTCTTCCCTCTGGAATTAAGAAGTCTAGGCCAGCAAAGCATATGGTTGCAGGGATAGGAAGCCTAACTTGCCCTCCCTAATTAATACTGCTCACACACACCCCAGCAGTTTCCTTCTCTCTTACACACTGTGATTTGTCTTTTTTCAATAACGCAAAATCTCATAGTATAATATATAGTCAACTTATTTGTCATGTTCCTTCTTCAAATTCTGTAAGGTTCGACATCATTTTTTTTTTCTGTTTTATTTCCAGTGTCCCGTATAGTTCCTTCCTGCACACAGCAGACACTCGATACATGTTTTTGAATGAAAAAATGAGTCAACATTCAAATAAATTTATAAGGTTTTACTTTTGCCACTCTGGTTCCATCAACCATCATATCTCACCTGGATTTTTGCAATTCCTTCCTAACCAGACTCCCTGTGTACAGTCTTGCCCCCTTGACTGAATTCCCCACTTACACCCTTCTCCTGCTATCACTACCACTACACTCTCCACTGGATTAGAAACTCCATAAGGCCAGAGACTTTGGATATTACTTTCAGTCCAGATATAGCCCTCACTTTCTGGACCTTGCTTGATGCATGAGAAACAGTCAATTTTTTGTTAAATTTTAAAAAATGCAAAAATGTCCTTCTTTCTTTAAGTAAACTTCAATTTTTTTGGCTCTGTCTCCAAAAATAATTCTGAATTGCAGCAAACCTTCCATCTTCTGCCTAGAGTAATGAGAATGTATGGAGCTCAACATATCAGGCAGAATACGTGATTGGTGAGTGAAAAGTTTTAACAGAAGGAATTAGAGGCTGACATGACCATTGGTAAAGTTGAGAGGACAGAGGTCAGAGAAGCTGTCACCAATGATATCAGCCTGCCTCTCCAAAGCAGGAAGTTCTGAAAATCTCAGCCAGCAATTGCTGAAAATCCAAGATCATCTCACCCTGAAACCCCTGTCAATCTCACCAGCCTCTGGAAAGCTCTACCTTCTATTTCAATCTCCATCATTAACATCAGTGATGCTCAAGTAAATCTCTCCGCAGGTATTTTGGACCTTATCTCTGCTCATGTGCATTTAAAACTGCATCTGGAAAATAATGACCTCCCTTTCTCTTTTGCCCCCAAATCTTTTGTAATTGCCTATTGCTGGCAGATTCTAACCTGTTGTGTACACAAGGAAGGAGATCCTGGGAGATTTGACTTTTCTGCAATGCAAGAGAAATCTCAGAAGTGGGTGGTACAATGATACTTAATTGAAAACAATGACCAAGCACACATACTTATCCAGGAAGTTAGGACTCTTGGAAAAAAGATACTGTTTCCTCCACTCATTTTTTTTTCTTTCATAGAATATTGTTGTTGTTATTCTTTGTTTAGTTTTGCTTTATGATTGTCTTTCTACCTTATTCTGCACATAAATCTTGGATGAATCTAACTTAGATTTATCACCCACCAGGCATCTAACTCAATTATCTGGTCCCAGCTGCTGTATTAGGTATACAGTACTTCTGCAACACTTCACGTCTTCAAGGGAAGTGTTTGATTTATCTAAAGTACTAACTAGGTTGTGTATTGTAACCTGCACTAAGCTTATGTTGCTGTTAAAATTTCCTAGCATCACTTTAGAAGAAAAACTTTAAGTCTTTCTTATGACTCTACATATATTATCTTACAGAAAGACTAGGTATTCTTATTAACATGTTAATAAATATGCTAAAGTTATTAGAGAAATGTTAATTATAAGCAAAACAACAAAAATGTTTAATAATAACTCTTATTTAACATAATTAATTTTGTTAAATAAATACCTGCTGAAGTATTTTTTACTTTCTTTATTCTGAACACAATATTTACTTCATTTTAGCTTCATTTCACTTTTCCCTACTACCCTCTATGTGTTAATTATTTAATAGTTAGATGCTAAAAGACCTAGAGAGAAATGAAAAGGTTATCAAATAAGTGTTAACAGGCAATTAAGAATCTCTATAAATGGCTTATTGTCTCTAGCAATTCATACCCATATTTTACAGTTGCCAAGAACTACTGTCATGAGATCAAAAATCACTATGACCCTCAATGTTCACAGGAATCCAAACACTTACAAAATACATTACACATTTCTCTAAAGATGAACATTTACCACCATGTATGTGTGCCCTTGCAGTGTCTTTTAGTTGCCTGCATAAAAAAACAGAAGTATTTCTGATTAGAAACTTCTCCAGTGGTATTAACCAGTTAAGTATGCATTGCTGGATTGAGACAGAATTGTTACTGGGTCTTTGTCCTTGCTCCATTTTAAGGCAATCTCTCTGTATGCCATTGGTAATAACAATTGAATACATTTTTGCTGCCCCATTGTCAATAAAAATGATTCTATTCTGTGAAGAATACAATAGGCTACTTAGCAAATACCTTTAGGTCTTTTGTAGATGACATGCAGGGAATTAGCACCTGTAGAGACAAATGAAGTTTTCTCTCTCCTAATCTTTACATGCATTAATTACAAACCTCAACATTCCATTTTTATTTTTATTTTTCCATGAAATAGAAACTTCCATGAATTAGTGCATTTCTGCTAAGTACTACATCAGCATGAACCAACAGCAAGACCCATTGCCACTTTGCATCTCTTCAGGGTGAAGCCACCATACAACATATGCATGACTTGTTATCTTATGATGTTTTCAGTATTTATACTCTGCTTGGAGTATTTATTAGCACCTCCAATTTTATTTTTATTAAATATTGTTTGCTTTCTCCTATTTACACAGACAG